>NC_034013.1:6842321-7039884 GCF_000346465.2 Prunus persica | reverse complement strand
GTGGGTTTTGAGTGAAATCCAATCTCTACAACTATGCAATACACCAACCACTCCATTTCATAACGAACTTCGTACGAACCAGAATTATCCAATTTCATGGATCAATCAGTATCGGATTGAGTCCACAACTTGGGGAACATCATAATATGGTGGGAGGAGTCATTTGGTGGGTTTTGAGTGAAATCCAATCTCTAGAACCATGCAATACACCAACCACTCCTTTTCATAACGAACTTCGTACGAACCTAATATTTTCCAATTTCATGGACCAATCGATATTGGATTGAGTCCAAAACTTGGGGATCATCATAATACGGTGGGAGGAGTCATTTCGTCGGTTTTTAGCGGAATCCAATATCTACAACTATGCAATACACCAACCACACCATTTCATAACGAACTTAGTAAGAACCTGAATTGCCCAATTTCTTTGACCAATCGATATCGGATTGAGTCCCAAACTTGGGGAACATCATAATATGGTGTGTGGAGTCATTTGGTGACTTTTGAGTGAAATCCGATGGATAAAACTATGCAATACACAAACAACTCCATTTCAGAACGAACTTCGTATGAACCTGGATTGTCCAATTTCAGGGACCAATCGATATCAGATTAATTCCAAAACTTGGAGAACATCATAATATGGTTGGAGGAGTCATTTGGTGACTTTTGAATGAAATTCAATGGCTAAAACTACGCAATACACCAACCACTCCATTCTGTAACGAACTTCGCCCGAACCTGAATTGTCGAATTTCATGGACCAATTGATATCGGATTGAGTCCAAAACTTGGGGAACATCATAATATGGTGGGAGGTGTCATTTGGTGACTTGAGAGTGAAATCCAATGGCTAAAACATCAATACACAAACCACCCCATTTTAGAATGAATTTCGTACAAACCTGAATTTTCCAATTTCATGGACCAATCGATATGGGATTGTGTCCAAAACCTGGGGAACATCATAATATGGTGGGAGGAGTCATTTGGTGGGTTTTGAGTGAAATCCAATCTCTACAACTATGCAATACACCAACCACTCCATTTCATAACGAACTTCGTACGAACCAGAATTGTCCAATTTCATGGATCAATCAATATCGGATTGAGCCCACAACTTGGGGAACATCATAATATGGTGGGAGGAGTCATTTGGTGGGTTTTGAGTGAAATCCAATCTCTAGAACCATGCAATACACCATCCACTCCTTTTCATAACGAACTTCGTACGAACCTAATATTGTCCAATTTCATGAACTAATCGATATCGGATTGAGCCGAAAACTTGGGGATCATCATAATACGGTGGAAGGAGTCACTTCGTCGGTTTTTAGCGAAATCCAATCTCTACAACTATGCAATACACCAACCACTCCATTTCATAACGAACTTTGTACGAACCTGAATTGCCCAGTTGCATTGACCAATCAATATCGGATTGAGTCCCAAACTTGGGGAACATCATAATATGGTGGGTGGAGTCATTTGGTGCCTTTTGAATGAAATTCAATGGCTAAAACTACGCAATACACCAACCACTCTATTCCGTAACGAACTTTGTCCGAACCTGAATTGTCCAATTTCATGGACCAATCGATATCGGATAGAGTCCAAAACTTGGGGAACATCATAATATCTTCGGAGGGGTCATTTTGTGAATTTTGAGTGAAATCCAGTGGCTAAAACGATACAATACACCAACCACTCCATCTCATAACGAACTTCGTACGAACATGAATTGTCCACTTTCTTGGATCAATCGATATCGGATTGAGTCCAAAACTTGGGGAACATCATAATATGGTGGGAAGAGTCATTCGGTCGCTTTTGAGTGAAAGCCAATGGCTAAAACTTTGAAATACACAAACCACTCCATTTAAGAACGAACTTTGTACGAACCTGAATTGTCCAATTTCATGGACCAATCGATATCGGATTCAGTCCAAAACTTGGGAAACATCATAATATGATGGGAGGAGTCATTTGGTGCGTTTTGAATGAAATCCAATGGGTAAAACTATGCAATACGCCACCCACTCCATTTCATAAGGAACTTCGTACGAACCTGAATTGTCCAATTTCATGGGCCAATTGATATCGGATTCGGTCGAAAACTTGGGGAACATCATAATATGGGGGGAGGAGTCATTTGGTGGGTTTTGAGTGAAATCCAATCTCCAGAACTATGCAATACACCCACCACTCCATTTCAGAATGAACTTCGTACGAACTAGAATTGTCCGATTTCATGGATCAATCGATATCGGACTAAGTCCAAAACTTGGGGAACCTTATAATGTTGTGGGAGGAGCTATTTGGTGGGTTTTGAGTGAAATCCAATCTCTAGAACTATGCAACACCGCAACCACTTCCTTTCAGAACGAACTTCTTAAGTACATGAATTGTCCAATTTCATTTATCAATCGATATAGGATTGAGTACGAAACTTGGGGAACATCGTAATATTGTGGGAGGAGTCATTTGATGGGTTTTGAGTAAAATCCAATCTCTACAACTATGCAGCACACCAACCACTCCATTTCATAATGAACTTCGTACAAACCTGAATTGTTTGATTTCATGGACGAATCGATATCGCATTGAGTCCAAAACTCGGGGAACATCATAACACAGTGGGAGGACTCATTTGCTGGGTTTTGAGTGAAATCCAGTCTCTACAACTATACAGTGCACCAAGCACTCCATTTCAGAACGAACTTCGTACGAACCTGAATTGTCCAATTTCATGGACCAATCGATATCGGATTGAGTCCAAAACTTGGGGAACATCACAATATTGTGGGAGGAGTCATTAGGAGGGTTTTGAGTGAAATCCAATCTCTAGAACTATGCAATACACCCACCACTCCATTTCAAAATGAACTTCGTACGAACTAGAATTGTCCGATTTCATGGATCAATCGATATCGGACTAAGTCCAACACTTGGGGAACCTCATAATGTTATGGGCGGAGCCCTTTGGTGGGTTTTGAGTGAAATCCAATCTCTAGAACTATGCAACGCACCAACCACTACATTTCAGAACGAACTTCTTAAGTACCTGAATTGTCCAATTTCATTTATCAATTGATATCGGATTGAGTACGAAACTTGGGGGAAATCATAATGTTGTGGGAGGAGTCATTTGATGGGTTCTGAGTGAAATCCAATCTCTACAACTATACCGTACACCAACCACTCCATTTCATCACGAACTTCATAGACCAATCGATATTGCATTGAGTCCAAAACTTGGAGAACATCATAATATAGTGGGAGGACTAATTTGGTGGGTTTTGAGTGAAATCCAGTCTCTACAACTATACAATGCAACCACCACTCTATTTCAGAAAGAACCTCCTACAAACATGAATTGTCCGATTTCACGGATCAATCGATATCGGACTAAGTCCAAAACCTAGGGAACCTCATAATGTTGTGGGAGGAGTCATTTGTTGAGTTTTGAGTGAAATCCAAATGCCCAAACTATGCAATACAACAACCAATCCATTTTAGAACGAACTTCGTACAAACTTGAATTGTTCGATTTCTTGGACCAATCGATATTCGATTGAGCCCAAAACCTGGGGAAGATCATAATATTTTGGGAGGAGTCATTTGGTGGGTTTTGAGAGAAATCCAATCTCTAGAACTATACAACACACCAACCACTACATTTTCGAACGAACTTCGTACGATCGTGAATTGTCTAATTTCTAGGACCAATCGTTATCAGATTGAGTCCAAACTTGGGGAAGATCATAATATGGTGGGAGGAGTCATTTGGGGAGTTTTGAGTGAAATCCAGTGGCTAAAACTATTCAATACACCAACCACTCCATTTCAAAACGAACTTCGTACGAACTTGAATTATCCAATTTCAGGGACCAATCGATATCAGATTGAGTCCAATACTTGGGAAACATCATAATATTGTGGGAGGAGCCATTTGCTGGGTTTTGAGAAAAATCCAATCTCCAGAACTATACAACACACCAACCACTACATTTTAGAACGAGCTTCGTACGAACCTGAATGTCCAATTTCGTGGACCAAACGATATCGAATTGAGTTCAAAACGTGCGGAACATCACAATATTGTGGGATGAGTCATGTGGTGGGTTTTGAAGGAAATTCAATGGCTAAAACAATACAATACACCCACCAATCCATTTTAGAACGAACTTCTTAAGTACCCTGAATTGTTCAATTTCATTTATCAATCGACATCGGATTGAGTACGAAACTTGGGGAACATCATAATGTTGTGGAAGGAGTCATTTGATGGGTTTTGAGTGAAATCCAATCTCTACAACTATACAGCACACCAACCACTCCATTTCATAGCGAACTTCGTACAAACCTGAATTATCTGATTTCATGGACCAATCAATATTGCATTGAGTCCAAAACTTGGGGAACATCATAATATAGTGGGAGGACTAATTTGGTGGGTTTGAGTGAAATCCAGTCTCTACAACTATACAATGCACCAAGCACTCCATTTCATAACGAACTTCGTACGAACCTGAATTGTCCAATTTCAGGGGCCAATCGATATCGGATTGAGTCCAAAACTTGGGGAACATCATAATATAGTGGGAGGACTCATTTGGTGGGTTTTGAGTGAGATTCAGTCTCTACAACTATATAGCGCACCAAGCACTCCATTTCAGAACGAACTTCGTAAGAACCTGAATTGTCCAATTTCATGGACCAATCGATATCGGATTGAGTCCAAAACTTGGGGAACATCACAATATTGTGGGAGGAGTCATCAGAGGGTTTTGAGTGAAATCCAATCTCTAGAACTATGTAATACACCCACCACTGCATTTCAGAATGAACTTCGTACGAACAAGAATTGTCCGATTTCACGGATCAATTGATATCGGACTAAGTCCAAAACTTGGGGAACCTCATAATGTTGTGGGAGGAGTCATTTGTTGAGTTTTTAGTGAAATCCAAATGCCAAAACTATACAATACACCAACCAATCCATTTTAGAACGAACTTCGTAGGAGCTTGAATTGTCCGATTTCTTAGACCAATCGATATTGGATTGAGCCCAAAATGTGGGGAACATCATAATATTGTGGGAGGAGTCATTTGGTGGGTTTTGAGAGAAATCCAATCTCTAGAACTATACAACACACCAACCACTACATTTCAGAACGAACTTCGTACAAACGTGAATTGTCCAATTTCAAGGACCAATCGATATCAAATTCAGTCCAAACTTGGGGAAGATCATAATATGGTGGGAGGAGTCATTTGGTGAGTTTTGAATGAAATCCAGTGGCTAAAACTGTTCAATACACCAACCACTCCATTTCAAAACGAACTTCGTACGAACTTGAATTGTCTAATTTCAAGGACCAATCGATATCGGATTGAGTCCAATACTTGAGAAACGTCATAATCTTGTGGAAGGAGCCATTTGGTGGGTTTTGAGAGAAATCCAATCTCCAGAACTATACAACACACCAACCACTACATTTCAAAATGAACTTCGTACGAACCTGAATTGTCCAATTTCGTGGACCAAACGATATCGGATTGAGTCCAAAACTTGGGGAACATCACAATATTGTGGGAGGAGTCATATGGTGGGTTTTTAGGGAAATCCAGTGGCTAAAACAATGGAATACACCCACCACTCCATTTCAGAACGAACATCATAAGAACCTGAATTGTCCAATTTCATTTATCAATCGATATCGGATTGAGTACGAAACTTGGGGAACGTCATAATGTTGTGGGAGGAGTCATTTGATGGGTTTTGGGTGAAATCCAATCTCTGCAACTATGTAGTACACCAACCACTCCATTTCAGAACGAACTTCGTACGAACCTAAATTGTCTGATTTCATGGACCAATCGGTATCGCATTGAGTCCAAAACTTGTGGAACATCATAATATAGTGGGAGGACTCATTTGGTGGGTTTTGAGTGAAATCCAGTCTTTACAACTATACAATGCACCAAGCACTCCATTTGAGAACGAACTTCGTACGAACCTGAATTGTCCAATTTCATGGACCAATCGATATCGGATTGAGTCTAATACTTGGGGAACATCACAATATTGTGGGAGGAGTCATTAGGAGGGTTTTGAGTGAAATCCAATCTCGAGAACTAGGCAATACACCCACCACTCCATTTTAGAATGAACTTCGTACGAACTAGAATTGTCCGATTTCATGGATCAATCGATATCGAACTAAGTCCAAAACTTGGGGAACCTCATAATGTTGTGGGAGGAGTTATTTGTTGTGTTTTGAGTGAAATTCAAATGCCAAAACTATGCAATACACCAACCAATCCATTTTAGAACGAACTTCATACGAACATGAATTGTCCGATTTCTTGATCCAATCGATATTGGATTGAGCCCAAAACCTGGGGAACATCTTAATATTGTGGGAGGAGTCATTTTGTGGGTTTTGAGAGAAATCCAATCTCTAGAACAACACACCAACCACTACATTTCAGAACGAACTTCGTATTAACGTGAATTGTCCAATTTCATGGGCCAATGATAACTCATATATTTATACATATATATCATCCATTTCTAGTCTATTTGTGGTGTTTTTGAGTTAAACTTGTTGTGTTTTACCCTATTTTGTGTTAGTATGCAGTTGCATCTACTTTAGGATCAAGTTGAAGGCAAAAGAAATAAAAACATGGCATTTTTGGAGCTGACCCTTATTCAAACATGGAAACAAGTTTCGTGACATGTTTTGAAGTCCAAATAAAGAATCCAAGGCGAACCTGGCTTGGTTGAAGACTAAGAGCATAATGGGAAAGGAATGGGGATTTCTAGCCAGATTTAGAGGTGCCAAATAAGGCAAAAACGGGCACAATTAAGGCTGATTTGTTAGGATATCTTTAGAATATCTTGCAACCTCTTTTAGCCACTTTTAAAACCCCCATTTATTTTGGACGAATTTCACAACCCTAGCACTCACTTCTTGGTTATTCTCTCCTTTCATGCACACTAATACCCTAGCCGTCCATATATTTCCACCATTAGGACTGAGCGCAAGAGGTGGTTCTTGGAGAAGTTCAACATCAGAATTGGTTTAAGGGTTTCCTCTCTTGAATTCATTTTCACTCATGTTGTTTATTTTTGTTTTAATCTCTGTGAACATGATGTGTAACTAAATTCATAGCTAGGGATTTCGATGTAGCCTTGCAACATTGATCCATGTTTCTAAGTTAAAGTATTCAGTTCATCAATCTGTTTCTTGTTTCATTCACTGAATCTATTGTTGAATTTGTTTGTCAATTTTAATGTTTGATCACCATCAGAGTCCCCTACAGATTATCTAGACAAGGTTATAGTAAACATCATGCTTAATCTTGGTAGACATGTGAATGAATGAAGAGAATGCTATGCAAACATCATGCTGTGTATTTTCTTTGGTTCTTTAACGTTTTCTTGCATGCTAATGACTCTTAACTTGGAACCAAAGTTGAACATCCCAACTAGGTTGCAGATTAGGAGAATTTGATCAAAACCACGCATCATATGGCTGATCATACATATATAAAACGAACTCTGGAAACAGGTTGGTAGTTGAGTACGGTTTAATTTTATAAACATGGAATTAGTTTTGCAATGGTGAATTCGAAATCCCTGGTCTCTTCCCTATTCTTTCTACATCAATATATCATTCAATACTACATTCTTCTTGCATTTTAAGTTATTTTTCATTTACAACACAAAAACTACTTCCAAATTGTCACTTTCATTTTTAGTCAGGGTTCTTTCAAACCTACTAATTTATGGAGGTCCAATCGGTCCCTGTGGTTCGACATCCTTACTTGTATCACTATAATAACCATATATTGGCACTTGGAAGGAAAACAATAACCAATCGATATCGGATTGTATCCAAACTTGGGGAACATCATAATATGGTGGGAGGAGTCATTTGGTGACCTTTGAGTTAAATCAACTGGCTAAAACTATACAATACATCAACCACTCCATTTCAGAACGAAGTTCGTACGAACGTGAATTGTCCGATTTCATGGACCAATCGATATCGGATTGAGTCCAAAACTTGGGGAACAACATAATATTGTGGGAGGAGTCATTGGTTAAGTTTTGAGTGAAATCCAATGGCTAAAACTATGCAATACACCAACCACTCCATTTCAAAACGAACTTCGTACAAACTTGAATTGTCCAATTTCATGGACCAATCGATATCGGATTGAGTCCAATACTTGAGAAAGATCAAAATATTATGGGAGGAGTCATTTGGTGGGTTTTGAGAAAAAATCCAATCTCCAAAACTATACAACACACCAACCACTACATTTCATAACGAACTTCGTACGAACCTGAATTGTCCAATTTCATAGACCAAACGATATCGGATTGAGTCTAAAACTTGGGGAACATTACAATATTGTGGGAGGAGTCATGTGGTGGGTTTTGAGGGATATCCAGTGGCTAAAACAATGCAATACACCAACCACTTCATTTCAAAACGAACTTCTTACGAACCTGAATTGTCCAATTTCATTTATCAATCGATATTGGCTTGAGTCCAAAACTTTGGAGAACATCATAATATGGTGGGAGGAGTCATTTGGTTGAGTTTTGAGTGAAATCCACTCGCTAAAACTATGCAATACACCAGCCACCCCATTTCATAACGAACATCGTATGAATCTGAATTGTCCAATTTCCTGGACCAATCGATACCGGATAGAGGCCAAAACTTGGGAAACAACATAATATAGTGGAAGGAGTTATTTGGTGCGTTTTAAGTGAAATCTAATTCCCAGAACTATGCAATACACCAACCACTCCATTTCAGAACGAACTTCCTACGAACCTGAATTGTCCAATTTCGTGGACTAATCGATATGGGATTGAGTCCAAAACTCGGGGAATATCATAATATAGTGGGAGGAGTCACTTGTGGGGTTTTGAGTGAAATCCAATCTCTAGAACTATGCAATACACCAACCACACCATTTAAGAACGAACTTCGTACGAACGATATCGAATTGAGTCCAAAACTTGAGGAACATCATAATGTTGTGGGAGGACTCATTTGGTAAGTTTTGAGTGAAATACAATTGCCAATCCATTTCAGAACGATCTTCGTAGGAACTTGAATTGTCCGATTTCATGGACCAAACGATATCAGATTGAGTCCAAAACTTGGGGAACCTCATAATATTGTGGGAGGAGTCATTCGGTGGGTTTTGAGCGTAATCCAATGACTAAAACAATGAAATCAGAATGAACCATAACTGTCCAATTTCATTTACAAATCGTTGTCGGATTGAGTACGAAACTTGGGGAACCTCGTAATGTTGTGGGAGGAATCACTTGGTGGGTTTTGAGTGAAATCCAATCTCTAGAACTATGCAATACAGCAACCACTCCATTTCAAAACGAACTTCGTACGAATCTGAATTGTCTAATTTCAAGGACCAATCGATATCGGAATGAGTCTAAAACTTGGGGAACATCATAATTTGGTGGGAGGAGTCATTTGGTGAGTTTTCAGTGAAATCCAACGGCTAAAACTATACAATACACCAACCACTCCATTTCAGAACGAACTTCATACGAACCTTAATTGTTTACTTTCATGGACGAATCGATATCGGATTGAGTCCAAAACTTGGGGAACAACATAATTTAGTCGGAGGAGTCATTTGGTGGGTTTTTAGTGAAATCCAATCTCTAGAACTATGCAATACACCAACCACGCCATTTCAGAACGAACTTCGTACAAACCTAAATTGTTCGATTTCATGGACTAATTGATATCGGATTGAGTCCAAAACTTAGGGAACATCATAATATGGTCGGAGGAATTATTTGGTGGGTTTTCAGTGAAATCCAATCCCTACAACTATATAATACACTAACCACTCAATTTTAGAAGGAACTTCGTACGAACCTGAATTGTCCAATTTCGTGAACCAATCGATATCGGATTGATTCCAAAGCTTCGGGAACATCAGAATATGGTGGGAGCAGTCATTTGGTGACTTTTGAGTGAAATTCAATGGCTAAAACTATGCAATACACCAACCACACCATTTGATAACGACCTTCGTACGAACCTGAATTGTCCAATTGCATGGACAAATCGATATCGGATTGAGTCCAAAACTTGGGGAACAACATAATATGATGGGAGGAGTCATTTGGTGACTTTTGAGTGAAATCCAATGACTGAAACTATGCAATACACCAACCACTCCATTTCAGAACAAACTTCGTACGAACTTGAATTTTCCAATTTCATCGACCAATTGATATCAAATTGAGTCCAAAACTTGGGGAACATCGTAACACGGTGGGAGGAGTCATTTGGTGGGTTTTGAGTGAAATCCAATCTCTACAATCATGCAATACACCAACCACTCCATTTCAGAATGAACTTCGTACAAACTTGAATTGTCCAATTTCATGGAGCAATCGTTAACGAATTGAGTCCAAAACTTGGGGATCATCTTAATAGGGTGGGAGGAGTGCTTTGGTCAGTTTTGAGTGAAATCCAATCTCTACAACTTTGCAATACACCAACCACTCCATTTCATAACGAACTTCGTATGAACCTGAATTGTCCAATTTCATGGACCAATCGATATCGGATTGAGTCCAAAACTTGGGGAACATCATAATACGATGGGAGGAGACGTTTGGTGACTTCTCAGTGAAATCCAATGGCCAAACCTATACACTACACCATCCACTCCATTTCATAACGAACTTCGTATGAACCTGAATTGTCTAATTTCAAGGACCAATCGATATCGGATTGAGTTCAAAACTTGGGGAACATCATAATGTGGTGGGGGGAGTCATTTGGTTGGTTTTGAGTGAAATCCAATCTCTAGAACTGTGCAATACACCAACCACTCCATTGCATACCGAACTTCGTACGAACCTGAATTGTCCAATTTGATGGATCAATCGATATCGAATTGAGTCCAAAACTTGTGGAACATCATATTATGGTGGGAGGCGTCATTTGGTGGATTTTGAGTAAAATCCAATCTCTATAACTATGCAATACACTAACCACTCCATTTCATCACGAACTTCGTATGGACATGAATTGCCCAATTTCGTTGACCAGTCGATATCGGATTGAGTCCAAAACTTGGGGAACATCATAATATGGTGGGTGGAGTCATTTGGTGAATTTTGAGTGAAATCCAATGGGTAAAACTATGCAATACACCAACCACTACATTTCAGAATGAACTTCGTACGAACCTGAATTGTCTAATTTCATGAACCAATCGATATCGAATTGAGTCCAAAACTTGGGGAACATCATAATATGGTGGGAGTAGTCATTTGGTGGGTTTTGAGTGAAATCCAATCTCTACAACTATGCAGTACCCTAACCACCCTATTTCATAACGAACTTCGTATGAACTTGAATTGTCCAATTTCATGGACCAATCGATATCGGATTCAGTCCAAAACTTGGGGAACATCATAATATGATGGGAAGAGTTGTTTGGTGACTTTTGAGTGAAATCCAATGGCTAAAACTATACAATACACCAACCACTCCATTTCAGAACGCACTTCGTACGAACCTGAATTTTCGAATTTCATGGACCAATTGATATCGGATTGAGTCCAAAACTTGGGGAACCTCATAACACGGTGGGAGGAGTCATTTGGTGGGTTTTGAGTGAAATCCAATCTCTACAACTATGCAATACATCAACCACTCCATTTCATAACGAACTTCGTACGAACCTGAATGTTGAGCCAGTTCTTAACAACTAAAATGAGTTATTAAAAACAGCAACTTTAATTCTCGCAAGTGCACAAACCATTTATAGTATAGTTTATGCAAATACGAGGTTGATCCCACGGAGAATGTTAACTTGGTTCCAAGTTAAATTACTTAGAATGCTAGAAAAACTTAGAACAAAGAAACTGACTAACTAGCTAAAGGCAAGGTTGAATTCAACAATGCCTCTTGCTAATTACTCAAGGTCTAGGACAGAATCCTAGCATCAGACACGCACTCGAAATGGGGGGTTTTGTTGTTGAAAGGAAAAGAAGAAAGTGAAATGAAAGTGCTCGAAAGTGAACACTGGCAGCAATCAACAAGTTGTGAAACAATGATTGAGAGGTGTTAGAGCCTTGGAATCCACCACTAGTTTTCCTATCCAAGTTATGAATGCATAGAAATTGACTCAAGATTCATCAACAATAGATTATCGCATACAAGCCTATGGTATCTAGGTGCAGGATGCATGATTCTCCTAAGGCATGTGATTATGCATGGTATCTACACAACACGTGATCTCTAATATGCAACCTAAGCATGGTATCTACTTAAAATAAAGCATACAAGAGTCATTAAGCTCCTTGAGAATATGATAATCACACAAGTCCTAGAACATGGTATCTGTCCTAGTCAACCTATGGTTATTAACCTTGAATGATTCTTAGACCATTCATGTGTTGCTTGTGAAAGGAAAGTAGAATTGGTGAATCTAAACCCCTTCCCAACCTGTGCTAGATGCATAAAATCCTAGTTAGCTACTCCAAGAAAACATACATCAAGCACATAATAAACTAGAGATTAAAAACTTGATAATAAAAGCAAGGAAATCAATTAACTATAAAATCATCCATAACATTGAATATTCATGACTAGAGCTTCATCCTAAGCCCTAACTAAATGGATTAGTTAGACATAACTATGAGTACAGAAAATAAGAAATACATAAATAGGATAAAGAGAGGAGAAGAACTAGATGATGGCAACAAGGAAGTTCCCAGGACAGCTCCAAGCTCCAAGCTCCCTTCTCTCTTTGTGGTGAATCTGAGTGTGTGTGTGAGAATAATGGATGAAGTGAATGTGTGTGTCTGACCCCTTCTCTTGAATGAGTGTGCAGCTCTCTATTTATAGAGTGCAATTTCGTCCCCCCCTTTGGCTGCTGAAGCACACCTCTCTTAGCTTCTCCCAACTGCTCCAGCTGCCCATACTTGCCAACTGCTCCAGCTGACATACTTGCCAACTGCTCCAGCTGCCAAATACATGCTTTGGTATGGTTTCTTTATGGAAAGCTTGACTTTTGTTCATATTTCTGAGCTTCTGAGCTGATTTGACTCTCATGTGTGGCTGCCCATGTGTAGCACATGGCTCTAAGGATGTAGCCACAATAAATGTGATGGCAGCCAACATGACATTTCTGTGAACTTGATTCAGTCTTTGACGTGTTGAGGGCTCCAGATTTATCCAATTGGGATGCAATTTGGATATGTTATAATAGCCACCCATTGGAACAACTTCTATCAAGGATGCCTCCTCATCCAACCGGTGTAAGTTGATGAAATGAGGCCTGCAAGATGACATACGAAACTGGACTGACAAGGAGTGTGGCTCAAATTGGCTTTGTCTTTAAGCTCATATTCCTCTTGTGCCACTCAACCCTTAACATGCATGAATTGTATCAAATGTCATCACCTTGCCGTCTTAACCTACAAAACACACAAACATAGGTAAGAGACTCAAAATAAAGAGAAGCTAAACAAAATTACTAAGAAAAGAAGGCATGCAAATGTGTGAAATTACGACCTTATCACTGAATTCCCCAATTTCATTGACCAATCGACATCGGACTGAGTCCAAAACTTGGGAAACATCATAATATCGTGGGTGGAGTCATTTGGTGACTTTTGAGTGAAATTCAATGGCTAAAACTATGCAATACACCAACCACTCCATTTCAAAACAAACTTCGTACGAACCTGAATTGTCCAATTTCAGGGACCAATCGATATCAGATTGAGTCGAGAACGTGGGGAACATCATAATATGGTGGGTGGAGTCATTTGGTGACTTTTGATTGAAATCAAATGGGTAAAACCACGCAATACACCAACCACTCCATTTCTGAACGAAGTTCGTACGAACCTGAATTGTCCAATTTCATGGACCAATCGATATCGGATTGAGTCCAAAACTTAGGAAACATCATAATATGATGGGAGGAGTCATTTGGTGGGTTTTGAGTGAAATCCAATCTCTACAACTATGCAATACACCAACCACTCCATTTCATAACGAACTTCGAACGAACTAGAATTGTCCAATTTCATAGACCAATCGATATTGGATTGAGTTCAAAACTTGGGTAACATCATAATATGATGGGAGGAGTCACTTGGTGACTTTTGAGTGAAATCCAACTGCTAAAACTATGCAATACACCAACCACTCCATTTCAGAACAAACTTCGTACGAACCTGAATTGTCCAATTTCAGGAACCAATCGAAATCGGATTGAGTCGAGAACGTGGGGAACATCATAATATGGTGGGTGGAGTTATTTGGTGACTTTTGAGTGAAATCAAATGGGTAAAATCATGCAATAAACCAACCACTCCATTTTTGAACGAAGTTCTTATGAGCCTGAATTGTCCAATTTCATGGACCAATCGATATCGAATTGAGTCCAAAACTTAGGGAACATCATAATATGGTGGGCGGAGTCATTCGATGGTTTTGAGTGAAATCCAATCTCTACAACTATGCAACACACCAACCACCTTTTTCATAACAAACTTCGTACGAACCTGAATTGTACAATTTCATGGACCAATCGATATAGGATTAACTCCAAAACTTGGGGAACATCATAATATGATGGGAGGAGTCATTTGGTGACTTTTGAGTGAAATCCAATGGCTAAATCTTCAAAATACACAAACCAGCCCAGTTCAGAACGGACTTCATTCGAAAGTGAATTGTCCAATTTCATGGACCAATCGATATCGGATTGAGTCCAAAACTTGGGGAACATAATACTTCGGTGGGTCGAGTCATTTGGTGGCTTTTGAGTGAAATCCAATGGGTAAAACTATGCAATACACCAACCACTCCATTTCATAACAAACTTCGTACAAATCTGAATTGTCCAATTTCGTGGACCAATCGATATCGGATTGAGTTCAAAACTTGGGGAACATCATAACATGATGGGAGGAGTCATTTGGTGGCTTTTGAATGAAATCCAATGGCTAACACTATGCAATACACCAACCACTCCAATTCACAACGAACTACGTACGAACCTCAATTGGCCAATTTCATGGACCAATCAATATCGGATTGAGTCCACAACTTGGGGAACAACATAATATGGTGGGGAGGAGTCATTTGGTGTGTTTTGAGTGAAATCCAATCTCTACAACTGTGCAATACACCAACTACTCCATTTCATAACGAACTTCGTACGAACCTGAATTGTCCAATTTGATGGACCAATCGATATCGGATTGACTCCAGGGGATCGTCATAATACGATGGGAGGAGTCATTTCGTGGGTCTTGAGTGAAATCCAATCTCTACAACTATGCAATACACCAACCACTCCATTTCGTAACGAACTTCGTTCGAACGTGAATTGTCCAATTGCATGGACCAATCAATATCGGATTGAGTCCAAAACGTGGGGAACATCATACTACGGTGGGTAGAGTCATTTGGTGGCTTTTGAGTGAAATCCAATGGGTAAAACTATGCAATACACCAACCACTCCATTTCATAACAAACTTCGTACAAATCTGAATTGTCCAATTTCGTGGACCAATCGATATCGGATTGAGTTCAAAACTTGGGGAACATCATAACATGATGGGAGGAGTCATTTGGTGGCTTTTGAATGAAATCCAATGGCTAACACTATGCAATACACCAACCACTCCAATTCACAACGAACTACGTACGAACTTGAATTGTCCAATTTCATGGACCAATCGATATCGGATTGAGTCCAAAACTTGGGGAACATCATAATATGGTGGGAGGAGTCATTTCGTGGGTTTTGAGAGAAATACAGTCTCTAGAATTATGCAATACACCCTCCACTCCATTTTAGAACGAACTTCGTACGAACCAAATTGTCCAATTTCATAAACCAATCGGTATCAGATTTGGTCCAAACCTTGGGGAACAAGATAATATACAAACCATACGGTGGGAGGAGTCATTTGGTGTGTTTTGAGAGAAATCCAATCCCTACAACTATGCAATACACCAACCACTCCATTTCATAACAAACTTCGTACGAACCTGAATTGTCCAATTTCGTCGACCGATCGATATCGGATTGAGTTCAAAACTTGGGGAACATCATAATATGATGGGAGGAGTCATTTGGTGAAATTTGAGTGAAATCCAATTGCTAGAACTATGCAATACACCAACCACTAAATTTCACAACGAACTTCGTACTAACCTGAATTGTCCAATTTCATGGACCAATCGATATCGAATTGTGTCCACAACTTGGTCAACAACATAATATGGTGGGAGGAGTCATTTGGTGGGTTTTGAGTGAAATTCAATCTCTACAACAATGCAATACACCAACCACTCCATTTCATAACGAACTTCGTACGAACCTGAATTGTCCAATTTCATGGACCAATCGATATCAGATTGACTCCAAAACATGGGGATCATCATAATACGGTGGGATGAGTCATTTCGAGGGGTTTTGAGTGAAATCCAATCTCTACAACTATGCAATACACCAACCACTCCATTTCGTAACGAACTTCGTACGAACCTGAATTATTCAATTTCGTGGACCAATCAATATCAGATAGAGTCCAAAACTTGGGGAACATCATAATATGGTGGGAGGAGTCATTTGGTGACTTTTGAGTGAAATCCAACGGCTAAAACTTCAAAATACACAAACCAGCCCATTTTAGAATGGACTTCGTTCGAACGTGAATTGTCCAATTTGATGGACTAATCGATATCGGATTGAGTCCAAAACTTGGGGAACAACATACTTCGGTGGGTAGAGTCATTTGGTGGCTTTTGAGTGAAATTCAATGTGTAAAACTATGCAATACACCAACCACTCCATTTTAGAACGAACTTCGTATGAACCTGAATTTTCCAATTTCATGGACCAATCGATCTTGGATTGAGTCCAAAACTTGGGAAACAACATAATATAGTGGGTGGAGTCATTTGGTGACTTTTGAGTAAATTCCGATGGCTCAAACTATGCAATACACCAAGCACTCCATTTCAGAACGAACATCGTACGAACCTGAATTGTCCAATTTCATGGACCAATCGATATCGGATTGAGTCCAAAACTTGGGGAACATCATAATATGGTGGGAGGAGTCATTTCGTGGGTTTTGAGAGAAATACAGTCTCTAGAACTATGCAATACACCCTCCACTCCATTTCAGAACGAACTTCGTACGAACCGAAATTGTCCAATTTCATAAACCAATCGATATCAGATTTAGTCCAAAACTTGGGGAACAAGATAATATACAAACCATACGGTGGGAGGAGTCATTTGGTGTGTTTTGAGAGAAATGCAATCTCTACAACTATGCAATACACCAACCACTCCATTTCATAACAAACTTCGTACGAACCTGAATTGTCCAATTTCGTGGAGCAATCGATATCGGATTGAGTTCAAAACTTGGGGAACATCATAATATGATGGGAGGAGTCATTTGGTGACTTTTGAGTGAAATCCAATGCCTAAAACTATGCAATACACCGACCCCTGCATTTCACAACGAACTTCGTAGTAACCTGAATTGTCCAATTTCATGGACCAATTGATATAGAATTGAGTCCACAACTTGGGGAACAACATAATATGGTGAGAGGAGTCATTTGGTGGGTTTTGAGAGAAATCCAATCTCTACAACAATGCAATACACCAACCACTCCATTTCATAACGAACTTCGTACGAACCTGAATTGTCCAATTTCATGGACCAATCGATATCGGATTGACTCCAAAACTTGGGGAACATCATACTTCCGTGGGTAGAGTCATTTGGTGGCTTTTGAGTGAATTCCAATGGGTAAACTATGCAATACACCAACCACTCCATTTCATAACAAACTTCGTACGAACCTGAATTGTCTAATTTCATGGACCAATCGATATCGGTTTGACTCCAAAACTTGGGGATCATCATAATACGGTGGGAGGAGTCATTTCGTGGGTTTTGAGTGAAATCCAATCTCTACAACTATGCAACACACCAACCACTCCATTTCGTAACGAACTTTGTACGAACCTGAATTGTTCAATTTCGTGGATCAATCGATATTGGATAGAGTCCAAAACTTGGGGAACATCATAATATGGTGGGAGGAGTCATTTGGTGACTTTTGAGTGAAATCCAATGGCTAAATCTTCAAAATACACAAACCAGCCCAGTTCAGAACGGACTTCATTCGAAAGTGAATTGTCCAATTTCATGGACCAATCGATATCGGATTGAGTCCAAAACTTGGGGAACATAATACTTCGGTGGGTCGAGTCATTTGGTGGCTTTTGAGTGAAATCCAATGGTTAAAACTATGCAATACACCAACCACGCCATTTCAGAACGAACTTCGTACAAACCTAAATTGTTCGATTTCATGGACTAATTGATATCGGATTGAGTCCAAAACTTATGGAACATCATAATATGGTCGGAGGAATTATTTGGTGGGTTTTCAGTGAAATCCAATCCCTACAACTATATAATACACTAACCACTCAATTTTAGAAGGAACTTCGTACGAACCTGAATTGTCCAATTTCGTGAACCAATCGATATCGGATTGATTCCAAAGCTTCGGGAACATCAGAATATGGTGGGAGCAGTCATTTGGTGACTTTTGAGTGAAATTCAATGGCTAAAACTATGCAATACACCAACCACACCATTTGATAACGACCTTCGTACGAACCTGAATTGTCCAATTGCATGGACAAATCGATATCGGATTGAGTTCAAAACTTGGGGAACATCATAACATGATGGGAGGAGTCATTTGGTGGCTTTTGAATGAAATCCAATGGCTAAAACTATGCAATGCACCAACCACTCCATTTCACAACGAACTTCGTACTAACCTGAATTGTCCAATTTCTGGGACCAATCGATATCGGATTGAGTCCACAACTTGGGGAACAACATAATATGGTGGGAGGAGTCATTTGGTGGGTTTTGAGTGAAATCCAATCTCTACAACAATGCAATACACCAACCACTCCATTTCATAACTAACTTCGTACGAACTTGAATTGTCCAATTTCATGGACCAATCGATATCGGATTGACTCCAAAACTTGGGGATCCTCATAATACGGTGGGAGGAGTCATTTCATGGGTTTTGAGTGAAACCCAATCTCTACAACTATGCAATACACTCCAACCACTCTATTTCGTAACGAACTTCGTACGAACCTAAATTGGTCACTTTCGTGGACCAATCGATATCGGATAGAGTCCAAAACTTTGGAAACATCATAATATGGTTGGAGGAGTCATTTGGTGACTTTTGAGTGAAATCCAATGGCTAAAACTTCAAAATACACAAACCAACCCGTTTCAGAACGGACTTCGTTCGAACGTGAATTATCCGATTTCATGGACCAATCGATATCGGATTGAGTCTAAAACTTGGGGAACATCATACTTTGGTGGGTAGAGTCATTTGGTGGCTTTTGAGTGAAATCGAATGGGTAAAACTATGAAATACACCAACCACTCCATTTCAAAACGAACTTCGCACGAAGCTGAATAGTCCAATTTCGTGGACCAATCGATATCGGATTGCGTCCAAAACTTGGGGAACATCATAATATGATAGGAAGAGTCATTTGGTGACTTTTGAGTGAAATTCAATGGCTAAAACTATGCAATACACCAACCACTCCATTTCAGAACGAACTTCGTACGAACCTGAATTGTCCAATTTCAAGCACCAATCGATATCGGATTGTGCCCAAAACTTGGGGACCATCATAATACGGTGGAAGGAGTCATTTGGTGGGTTTTGAATGAAATCCAATCTCTACAACTAGGCAATACACCAACCAATCCCTTTCATAATGAACTTCGTACGAACGTGAATTGTCCAATTTCATGGACCAATCAATATCAGATTGAGTCCAAAACGTGGGGAACATCGTAATATGGTGGGTGGAGTCATTTGGTGACTTTTGAGTGAAATCCAATGGGTAAAACTATGCAATACAACAAACACTCCATTTCAGGACGAACTTCGTACGAACATGAATTGTCCAATTTTATGGACCAGTCGATATCGGATTGAGTCCAAAACTTGGGCGAACATCATAATATGGTGGGAGGAGCCATTTGGTGACTTTTTAGTGAAATCCAAAAGGCTAAAACTGTGAAATAAACAAACCACTCCATTTCAGAACGAACTTTCGTACAAACCTGAATTGTCCAATTTCATGGACCAATCGATATTGGATTGAGTCCAAAACTTGGGGAACATCGTAATATGATGGGTGAAGTCATTTCGTAAGTTTTTAATGAAATCCAATGTCTAAAACTATGTAACACACCACCCACTTCTTTTCATAACGAACTTTGTACGAACCTGAATGGTCCAATTTCATGAACGAATCGATATCGGATTGAGTCCTACACTTGAGGAACATCATAAGATGGTGGGAGGAGTCATTCGATGACTTTTTAGTGAAATCCAAAGGCTAAAACTGTGAAATGAACAAACCACTGCATTTCAGAACGAACTTCGTACGAACCTGAATTGTCCAATTTCATAGACCAATCGATATTAGATTGAGTCCAAAACTTGGAGAACACCATAATATGGTGGGTGGAGTCATTTGGTGACTTTTGAGTGAAATCCAATGGCTAAAACTATGCAATACACCAACCAGTCCATTTCATAACAAACTTCGTACGAACCTGAATTGTCCAATTTCATGGACCAATCGATATCAGATTGAGTCCAAACCTTCGGGAACATCATAATATGGTGGGTGGAGTCATTTGGTGACTTTTGTGTGAAATCCAATGGCGAAAACTATGCAATACACCAACCACTTCATTTCAGAACGAACTTCGTACGAACCTGAATTGAACAATTTGATGGACCAATCGATATTGAATTGAGGCCAAAACTTGGGGAACATCATAATATGGTGGGAGGAGTTATTTGGTGGGTTTTGAGTGAAATCCAATCTCTACAACTATGCAATACACCAACCAACCTATTTCATAACGAACTTCGTACGAACCTGAATTGAACAATTTCATGGACCAATCGATATCGAATTGAGTCCGAAACTTGGGGAACATCATAATATGGTAGGAGGAGTCATTTGGTGGATTTTGAGTGAAATCCAATCTCTACAACTATGCAGTACACCAACCACCCTATTTCGTAACGAACTTCGTACGAACCCTAATTGTCCAATTTCATTGGCCAATCGATATCAGATTGAGTCCAAAACTTGGGGAACATCATAATATGATGGGATGAGTCATTTGGTGAGTTTTTAGTGAAATCCAATGGCTAAAACTATGCAATACACCAACAACTCCATTTCAGAACGAACTTCGTACGAACCTGAATTGTCCAATTCCATGGACTAATCGATATCGGATTGTGTCCGAAACTTGGAGAACATCATAACACGGTGGAAGGATGTAAGATCCCACATCAACCAACGGAGATGGGGTGATGTGCCTTATATGTGCACACCCGTATCCATCTACCATGAGGCCTTTTGGGAGCTCACTGGCTTCGGAGTCGTAGGAACTCCGAAGTTAAGCGAGTTGGGGCTAGAGCAATCCTAGGATGGGTGACCCACTGGGAAGTTGCTCGTGAGCTCCCAGAAATAAAACCGTGAGGGCCAGAGAGGGGGGGCCCAAAGCGGACAATATCGTGCTACGGCGGAGTTGATCCCGGGATGTGACAATTTTAGCGGACAGGACTCGTCCCTGAAACCGAAGCGAATCCCATATCGTTACTGACATCTCCCCGATGTCGGGCCCACTTACTAAGGATCGAGACTTTCTACCAAAATTTTGGCAGAGTCTCCCCTGTAAATTGAACATTTCCCCAAAAATTCAACCTGCTCAAAATTCACAGTTTAAGGTACCCAACCAGCAGCATGCTTTAAAGCACAAAAAAAACAGTTTACAACAAAGGCCTCCGGCCTCAAAGATCAAACCCTAACAAGGGCGATAACAGAGCATATCTAAGGAATTCAATTATAGCAAAAACAAAGTTCATGGGAAACAGAAAGAAGAAGTCCTACGAAGGCTCAAGGCTCGTAAGCACACGATCCGGCTCAGCTGCGGAGCTCAGTCAACTACTAGCTGGGGGGTGCAAACAGAAAAATGTGAGTGGACGAAAATAAAGTTCAGTTCAGTGTAAACCAACATAATATAACCCCCACTGTTTAATAAACCGTGCAAGAAAATCCAAATGCATCCCAAACCATCATAATCAAATAAATATTTATATATGTCAAAACCAAACCAATACCGGATGCCAAGTCCGAAATCCAAACAGAACACTAACCAAACCCACCAATTAAATATTATAAGTCCCAAACCAAACTCTCGAAAGCGTACCCATTGGCACGACCGGCAAGGAAGTATCCTCACCGAAAAAAAAACAAGAATGAATGAATAGTTAAATACATATGTAAATATATAAATAATATAAGAGATATATATATATATATAATATAAATATGACCAAATACCTAGTTGTACCGGGGAAACAATCTAACCGGAGGATTGTTTGACTAGTTCCCATGGCAGAGTCCTCATGGAGAGTCCTCAATTCACCATGTAACTAGGGAACGAGCCGTCCAACTGGGGAACTAACTCTCAGCCAGCACGTACAGTCGATACCCTCAAAACTCGTACGTCTGTGACCTGTCCTACGCGCGCGGACTATCCAATCAAGGGTCTACAGCAACATCCCGTCAAGGATGCCCCGGGTTCCGACATTTCCAAGTATCTCAAGTTTCAAAACTGGGGAGGTACATAGGGTAGTGCTTATAGTACTCCAAACTGACATTCTATACTCATCACTTTCCACAATCTCATCTCAACAACCCAAGTACCCCACACATAGCCAACCATATATAGAAATTCTAAAAATCCATATATACATACTCAAAATACTCAATATGTCAAAACCCAAATTATATTACCAATACTTTATGAAAATCAAGAATTCAACTATTAAATATAACATGCATTTCAATAACTATTTAATTCATATGCATAAAATTCTCATTATAAAACCATGCTTATAAGTTGAAAACAAAAGTCCACTCACAAGTAGTCCCACACTGCCTGACCCTGAGAGGGTCCCGCCTGTTGCGTATGTGTGGTCGGAGTACCTATTTCAGAATACGAATACGAGATTAATACAAAGTGTTTTGAACGAGAACTTGAATTAAAATCCTAATTTCCCGGGTTTCTAGCGAGTGTACGAGGAACGGAACAAACTGGAAGTTCCTAGGAGTTCCACAAAGTTGAAGACATATGTCCCGTAAGTTTGGTCCGAAAAGGACGGTTAGATCGCTCACGATCGAACGGTTATCGAAAAATCTTCAAACTTTAAATTATTGAATCGGAACATCCGGGGCTCCGATTCATGATCCGCGAATTCCTACACGTTCCTAGGAAAGTCTAGAGTAACATAAATTGGAAATGGAGTCGATCCAATGGTCCGAACATGGCGTACCCGGATAACTCCTAATATGTGAAAATCCGTTCAATAGTCAAACGATGTCCGAATTGAGATCCGCGAAATCCTACGCACTCGTGACAACCAGGAGATCGCATTGGGACAAAAATGCAAGCTTGCTACAGTGCCCACGCGCCGCCACACGCGCTGGCAGTGCGTGGGTGTCCAAAGCGATAACCCTTCATCGGAAAAACTCAACACCTCGGCTCAAGACTCCTATCCTAGGTACAACGCCCTATTTGGAGTCACTTTTGTTCTTGGGCCTATCCCAAAAAGTGACCGGAAGTGGCCGGAATCGGAAATCCAAAATCGGCCGAACCCTAAGTTGAAATTCAACTGACCTAAGCTCAAAATTAATGAAATCCTACCCAACCAACAGCTAGAGCATGGAAAATAGGTAGAAAACCATACCTTACTCGTCAAATTTGGTGAAGAAATGAGAGAGAACGAGAGGCCGAAAGTTTGTTGAAAAACTGTCAAAACAGCCTCATTTCGTGGTTGTTTCCGGCGACCACGACGACGGATCAAGGCTGGGACCGGTCTGGAATTGAAGAGGGAAGTGAGGTGGTTCTAATGGGACCGGTGCCGCCCCAAGTGGCAGTGTGTGGTGGCGGTGGCGACGGTGAGAAGGTGCTGCCGTCGCAAGCCAAAAAAAATAAAAAGGGAGGGGGGGTTTCTGGTTCGCAGGGGAGAGAGAGAGAGAGAGAGTGAGAGAGAGAGAGAGAGAGGCAAAAATCTGGTTTTTAAAAATCAACTTCGAAATATTTACGGTTTTGCCATTGTCGATGTTTTGATCGTAACTTCTTCGTTACAACTCCGAATCGAGTCCACTACGTGCCTACAGACTCATCTCAATACAATCTACCCAAAAATACCAGCCACTGCCCCAAAATCTGTCCGGGTAATAAAATGACCAAAATACCCGTACCCCAAGGGTAAATCCATAAATTCAAAATTAATTAAATTAAGAAATTTAATTCAGGAATTTAATTTAGAGTAAGGGTGTTACAAAGGAGTCATTCGTCGGATTTTGAGTGAAGTCCAATCTCTAGAACTATGCAATACATCAACCACTCCATTTCATAACGAACTTCGTACGAACCTGAATTGTCCAATTTCATGGACCAATCGTTATCGGATTGAGTCCAAAACGTGGGGAAAACCGTAATATGGTGGGTGGAGTCATTTGGTGACTTTTGAGTGAAATCCAATGGGTAAAACTATGCAATACACCAACCAGTCCATTTCATAACAAACTTCGTACGAACCGGAATTGTCCAATTTCATGGACCAATCGATATCAGATTGAGTCCAAACCTTCGGGAACATCATAATATGGTGGGTGGAGTCATTTGGTGACTTTTGTGTGAAATCCAATGGCGAAAACTATGCAATACACCAACCACTTCATTTCAGAACGAACTTCGTACGAACCTGAATTGTCCAATTTCATGGACCAATCGATATCGGATTGAGTCCAAAACTTTGGGAACATCATAATATGGTGGGAGGAGCCATTTGGTGACTTTTTGGTGAAACTCAAAGGCTAAAACTGTGAAATAAACAAACCACTCCATTTTAGAACGAACTTCGTATAAACCTGAATTGTCCAATTTCATGGACCAATCGATATTGGATTGAGTCCAAAACTTGGGGAACACCATAATATGGTGGGTGGAGTCATTTCGTGACTTTTGAGTAAATTCCAATGGCTCAAACTACGCAATACACCAACCACTCCATTTCAGAATGAACTTCGTACGAACCTGAATTGTATAATTTCATGGACCAACCGATATCGGATTGTGTCCAAAACTTGGGGAACATCATAATATGGTGGGGGGAGTCATTTCATGAGTTTTCAATAAAATCTAATGGCTAAAACTATGCAATACACCACCCACTCCATTTCATAACGAAGTTCGTACGAACCTGAATTGTCCTATTTCATTGACCAGTCGATATCGGATTGAGTCCTAAACTTGGGGAACATCATAATATGGTGGGAAGAGTCATTTGGGGACTTTTGAGTGAAATCCAATGTCTAAAGCTTCGAAATACACAAACCACTCCATTTCAGAACGAACTTCGTACGAACCTGAATTGTCCAATTTCATAGATCAATCGATATCGGAGTGAGTACAAAGCTTGGGGAACATCATAACATGGTGGGAGGAGTCATTTGGGCACTTTTGAGGGAAATCCAATGGCTAAAACTATACAGTACAACAACCACTCCATTTCAGAACGAAGTGTGTACGAACGTGAATTGTCCTATTTCATGGACCAATGTATATCGGATTGAGTCCCAAACTTGGGGAACATCATAATATTGTGGTAGGAGTCATTGGCTGCGTTTTGAGTGAAATCCAAGGGCTAAAACTATGCAATACACCAACCACTCCATTTCAAAATGAACTTCGTTCGAACCTGAATTGTCCAATTTCATGGACCAATCGATATCGGATTGAGTCCAACACTTGAGAAACATCGTAATATTAAGGGAAGTGTCGTGTGGTGGGTTTTGAGTGAAATCCAAACTCTAGAACTATCCAATACACCAACCACAACATTTCAGAACGAACTTTGTACGACCCTTAATTGTCCAATTTCTTGGACCAATCGATTTTTGTTTGAGTACAAAACTTGGGGAACATCATAATATGGTGGGAGGAGTCATCTGGTGACTTTTGAGTGAAATCCAATGGCTAAAACTTTGAAATACACAAACCACTCCATTTAAGAGTGAACTTCGTACGAACCTGAATTGTCTAATTTCTTGGACCAATCGATATTGGATTGAGTAGAAAACTTGGGGAACGTCATAACATGGTGGGAGGAGTCATTTGGTGGGTTTTGAGTGACATCCAAGCTCTAGAACTATGCAATACACCAACCACTGCATTTCATAGCGAACTTCGTATGAACCTGAATTGTCCAATTTCATGGACAAATCGATATCGGATTGAGTCCAAAACTTGGGGAACATCATAATATGGTGGGAGGAGTCATTCGGTGGGTTTGAGGGAAATCCAATGGCTAAACAATGCAATACACCAACCACTCCATTCTAGAACGAACTTCTTACGAACGTGAATTGTCCAATTTCATTTATCAATCAATATTGAATTGAGTACGAAACTTGGGGAACATCATAGTGCTATGGGAGGAGTCATTTGATGGGTTTTGAGTGAAATCCAATCTCTTCAACTATACAGTACACCAACCAGTCCATTTCATAACGAAATTCGTACAAACCTGAATTGTCTGATTTCATGGACCAATCGATATCGCATTGAGTCCAGAACTTGGGGAACATCATAATATAGTGGGAGAAGCCATTTGGTGGGTTTTGAGTGTAATCCAATCTCAAGAACTATGCAATACACCAACCACTCCATTTTAGAACGAACTTCTTACGAACCTGAATTGTCTAATTTCATTTATCAATCGATATCGGATTGAGTACGAAGCTTTGGGAACTTCATAATGTAGTGGGAGGAGTCATTTGGTGAGTTTTGACTGAAATCCAATCTCTAGAACTATGCAATACACCAACCACTCCATTTCAGAATGAACTTCGTACGAACCTTAATTGTCCTGCTTTGTGGAACAAGCGATATCGGATTGAGTCCAAAACTTGGGGAACATCATAATGTTGTGGCAAGAGTCATTTGGAAACTTTTGAGTGAAATCCAATTGCCAAAACTATGCAAAACACCGACCAATCCATTTTAGAACAATCTTCATACGAACTTGAATTGTCCGATTTCATGGACCAATCGATATCAGATTGAGTCCAAAACTTGGGGAGCCCCATAATGTTGTGGGAGGAATCATTTGGTGGGTTTTGAGTGAAAGCCAATCTCTAGAACTGTAAAATACACCAACCGCCAATTTGATGGACCAGTCGATATCGGAATGAGTTCAAAATTTGGAGAACATCATAATATAATGGGAGTCATTAGGAGGGTTTTGAGTGAAATCCAATCTCTAGAACTATGCAATACACCCACCACTCCATTTTAGAATGAACTTCGTACGAACTACAATTGTCCGATTTCATGGATCAATCGATATCGGACTAAGTCCAAAACATTATGGTGTTTTGAGTGAAATCCATCGATATCGGATTGAGTATGAAACTTGGGGAACATCATAATGTTGTGGGAGGAGTCATTTGATGGGTTTTGAGTGAAATCCTATCTCTACAACTATACAGTACACCAACCACTCCATTTCATAACAAACTTCGTACAAACCTGAATTGTCTGATTTCATGGACCAATCGATATCGCATTGAGTCCAAAACTTGGGGAACATCATAATATAGTGGGAGGACTCATTTGGTGGGTTTGAGTGAAATCCAGTCTCTACAACTATACAATGCACCAAGCCCTCCATTTCAGAACGAACTTCGTACAAACCTGAATTGTCCAATTTCATGGACCAATCGATATCGGATTGAGTCCAAAACTTGGGGAACATCACAATATTGTGGGAGGAATCATTAGGAGGGTTTTGAGTGAAATCCAATCTCTAGAACTATGCAATACACCCACCACTCCATTTAAGAATAAACTTCGTACGAACAAGAATTGTCCGATTTCACGAATCAATCGATATCGGACTAAGTCCAAAACTTGGGGAACCTCATAATGTTGTGGGAGGAGTCATTTGTTGAGTTTTGAGTGAAATCCAAATGCCAAAACTATGCAATACACCAACCAATCCATTTTAGAACGAACTTCGTACGAACTTGAATTGTCCGATTTCTTGGACCAATCGATATTGGATTGAGCCCAAAACATGGGGAACATCATAATATTTTGGGAGGAGTCATTTGGTGGGTTTTGAGAGAAATCCAATCTCTAGAACTGTACAACACACCAACCACTACATTTTAGAACGAACTTCGTACGAACGTGAATTGTCCAATTTCATGGACCAATGATAACTCATAGATTTATACATATATATCATCCATTTCTAGTCTATTTGTGATGTTTTTGAGTTAAACTTGTTGCGTTTTACCCTATTTTATTTTAGTATGCAGTTGCATCTACTTTAGGATCAAGTTGAAGGCAAAAGAACTGAAAACATGCCATTTTTGGAGCTGACCCTTATTCAAACATGGAAACAAGTTTCGTGACCTGTTTTGAAGTCCAAATAAAGAATCCAAGGCGAACCTGGCTTGGTTGAAGACTAAGAGCAGAATGGGAAAGCAATGGGGATTTCTGGCCTGATTTTGAGGTGCCAAATAAGGAAAAAAGGTGCAAAATTCAGTTTGATTTGTTAGGATCTCTTTGGAATATCTTGCAGCCTCTTTTACCCCATAAAAACTTGCCTTTTAGCCACTTTTAAAGCCCCTATTTATTTTGGACGAATTTCACAACCCTAGCACTCACTTCTTGGTTATTCTCTCCTTTCATGCTAACTAAAACCCTAGCCGTCCATATATTTCCACCATCAGGACTCAGCGTAAGAGGTGGTTCTTGGAGAAGTTCAACATCAGAATTGGTTTAAGGGTTTCCTCTCATGAATTTATTTTCACTCATGTTGTTTATTTTTGTTTTAATCTCTTTGAACATGATGTGTAACTAAATTCATAGCTAGGGATTTCGATGTAGCCTTGCAACATTGATCCATGTTTCTAAGTTAAAGTATTCAGTTCATCAATCTGTTTCTTGTTTCATTCACTGAATCTATTGTTCAATTTGTTTGTCAATTTTAATGTTCGATCACCATTAGAGTCGCCTACAGATTATCTAGACAAGGTTATAGTAAACATCATGCTTAATCTTGGTAGACATGGGAATGAATGAAGAGAATGCAATGTAAACATCATGCTGTGTATTTTCTTTGGTTCTTTAACGTTTTCTTGCATGCAAATGACTCTTAACTTGGAACCAATGTTGAACAGCCCAACTAGGTTGCAGATTAGGCAATACACCAACTACTCCATTTCAGAACGAACTTCGTACGAACCTGAATTGTTCAATTTCATTTACCAATCGATATCGGATTGAGTACAAAACTTGGGGAACATCATAACATAATGGGTGGAGTCATTTGGTGAGTTTTGAGTGAAACCCAATGGCTAAAACTATGGAATACACCAACCACTCCATTTCAGAACGAACATCGTACGAACCCGAATAGTCCAATTTCATGGACCAATCGATATCAGATTGAGTCCAAAACTTGGAGGACATCATAATATGGTGGGAGGAGTCATTTGGTGGGTTTTGGGTGAAATCTAATGGCTAAAACTAGGCAATACACCAACTACTCCATTACAGAACGAACTTCGTACGAACCTGAATTGTCCAATTTCATGGACCAATCAATATCGGGTTGAGTCCAAAACTTGGGGAACATCATAATATGGTGGGAGGAGTCATTTGGTGACTTTTGAGTGAAATCCAATGGCTAAAACTTCGAAATACACAAACCACTCCATTTCAGAACGAATTTTGTACAAACCAGAATTGTCCAATTTCACGAACGAATCGATATCGGATTGAGCCCAAAACTTGGGGAACATCATAATATGGTGGGAGTAGTTATTTGGTTGAGTGAAATCCATATCTTGGACTATGCAATACACCAACCACTCCATTTCATAATGAACATCGTACGAACCTAAATTGTCCAATTTCATGGACCAATCGACATTGGATTGAGTCCAAAACATGGGGAACATCATAATGTGGTGGGAGGAGTCATTTGGTGGGTTTCGAGTAAAAAATCCAATCTCTACAACTATGTAATACACCAACAACTACATTTCATAACGAACTTCGTACGAAGCTTTATTGTCCAATTTCATGGACCAATCGATATCGAATTGTGTCCAAAACTTAGGGAACATCATAATATGGTGGGAGGAGTTATTTGGTAGGTTTTGAGTGAAATTCAATCTCTACAACTATGCAATACACCAACCACTCCATTTCATAACGAACTTCGTACAAACTTAAATTGTCCAATTTCATAGACCAATCGATATCGGATTGAGTCCAAAACTTGGTGAACATCATAATATGATGGGAGGAGTCATTTGGTTGGTTCTGAGTGAAATCTAATTGCCATAACTACGCAATAAACCAATCACTCCATTTCAGTAGGAACTTCGTACGAACCTGAATTGTCCAATTTCATAGACCAAACGTTATCGGATTGAGTCCAAAGCATGGGAAACATTATAATATGATGGGAGGGGTCATTTGGTGGGTTTGAGTGAAATCCAAAGGCTACAACTATGCAATACACCAACCACTCCATTTCAAAATGAACTTCGTACGAAGCTGAATTGTCCAATTTCATTGACCAATCGATATCGGATTAAGTCCAAAGCATGGGGAACATTATAATATGATGGGTGGGATCATTTGGTGGGTTTGGAGTGAAATCCAAAGGCTACAACTATGCAATACACTAACCACTCCTTTTCATAGCGAACTTCGTACGAATCGAAATTGTCCAATTTCATGGACTAATAGGGATCGGATTGAGTCCAAAACTTGGGGAATATCATATTATGGTGGGAGGAGTCATTTGGCGGGTTTTGAGTGAAATCCAATCTCTAGAACTATGCAATACACCAACCAATCCCTTTCATAACGAACTTTGTACGAACCTGAATTGTCCAATTTCATGGACCAATCGATATCGGATTGAGTCCAACACTTGGGGAACATCATAATATGGTGGAAGGAGTTATTTGGTGAGTTTTGAATAAAATCCAAAGGCTAAAATTGTGCAATACACCACCCACTCCATTTCATAACGACCTTCGTACGAACCTGAATTGTCCAATTCATGGACCAATCGATATCGGATTGAGTCCAAAACTTGGGGAACACCATAATATGGTGGGAGGAGTCATTTGGTGACTTTTGAGTGAAATCCAGTGCCTAAAACTTTGAAATACACAAACCACTCCATTTCAGTAGGAACTTCGTACGAAACTGAATTGTCCAATTTCGTGGAACAATCGATATCGGATGAAGTCCGAAACTTGCGAAACATCATAATATGGTGTGAGGACTCATTTGGTGGGTTTTGGGTGAAATCCAATATCTAAAAATATGCAATACACCAAACACTCCATTTCACAACGAACTTCGTATGAACCTGAATTGTCCAATTTCATGGACCAATCGATATCGGATTGAGTCCAACACTTGGGGAACATCATAATATGGTGGGAGGAGTCATTTGGTGAGTTTTGAATAAAATCCAATGGCTAGAACTAAGCAATACACCACCCACTACATTTCACAACGAACTTCGTAGGAACCTGAATTGTCCAATTTCATGGACCAATCAATATCGGATTGAGTCGAACACTTGGGTAACATCATAATATGGTGGGAGGAGTCATTTGGAGGGTTTTGAGTGATGTCCAATATCTACAACTATGCAACAGACCAACCACTCCATTTCATAACGAACTTCGTAAGAACCTGAATTGTCCAATATCATGGACAAATCAATATCGGATTGAGTCCAAAACTTGGGGAATATCATAATGTGGTGGGAGGAGTCATTTGATGGGTTTTGAGTGAAGTCCAATCTCTAGAACTATGCAACACACCAACCACTCCATTTCATAACGCACCTCATACGAACCTGAATTGTCGAATTTGATGGACCAATCGATATCAGATTGAGTCCAAAACTTGGGGAATATCATAATATGGGGGGAGGAGTCATTTGGTGGGTTTTCAGTGAAGTCCAATCTCTAGAACTATGCAACACACCAACCACTCCATTTCATAACGCACTTCGTACGAACCTGAATTGTCTAATTTGATGGACCAATCGATATCGGATTGAGTCCAAAACTTGGGGAACATGATAATATAGTGGGTGCAGTCATTTCGTGTGTTTTGAATGAAATCCAATGGCTAAAACTTTGAAATACACAAACCACTCCATTTCAGAACGAACTTCGTACGAAACTATGCAATAGACCAACCGCCCCATTTAAGAACGAAGTTCTTACGAACCTGAATTGTCCAATTTCATGGACCAATCGATATCGGATTGAGTCCAAAACTTGAGGAACATCATAATATGAAGGGAGGAGTCATTTGGTGACTTTCGAGTGAAATCCAATGGCTGAAACTATGCAACACACTAGCCACTCAATTTCAGAACGAACCTGTACGAACCTGAATTGTCCAGTTTCATGGACCAATCGATATCGGATTGAGTCTAAAACTTGGGGAACATCATAATATGGTGGGAGGAGTCATTTGATGACTTTTGAGTGAAATCCAGTGGCTAAAACTACGCAATTCACTAACTACTCTATTTCGTAACGAACCTGAATTGTCCAATTTCATGGACCAATAGATATTGGAGTGAGTCCAAAACTTGGGGAATATCATAATATGGAGGGAGTAGTCATTTGGGGACTATTGAGTGAAATCCAATCGCTAAAACTTTGAAATACGCAAATCACTCCATTTCATAACGAACTTCGTATGAACCTGAATTGTCCAATTTCGTGAACCAATCGATATTGGATTTAGTCCAAAACTTGGGGAATGTGATAATATGGTGGGAGGAGTCATTTGGTGACTTTTGAGTGAAATCCAAAGGCTAAAACTTTGAAGTGCACAAACCATTCCATTTCAGAACGAACTTCGTACAAACCTGAATTGTCCAATTTCATGGACCAATCGAGATCGGATTGAGTCCAAAACTTGGCAAATATCATAATATGGTAGGACGAGTCATTTGGTGACATTTGATTGAAATCCAATGGATAAATTATGCAATACACCAACCACCCCATTTCAGAACGAACTTCGTACGAACCCGAATTGTCCAATTTCGTGGACCAATCGATATCGGATTGAGTCCAAAACTTGGGGAACGTCATAAAATGGTGGGTGGAGTCATGTGTTGAGTTTGGAGTGAATTCCAATGGATAAAACTATGCAATACACCAACAACTCCATTTCAGAACGAACTTCGTACGAACCAAAATGTTCCAATTTCATGGACCAATCGATATCAGATTGAGACCAAAACTTGAGGAACATCATATTATGATCGGAGGAGTCATTTGGTGAGTTTTGAATGAAATCCAATTGTTTAAAATATGCAATACACCACCCACTCCATTTCATAACGAACTTCGTACGAACCTGAATTTTCCAATTTCATGGACCAATCCATATCGGATTGAGTCCAAAACTTGGGGAACATCATAATATGGTGGGTGGAGTCATTTGTTGACTTTTAGTGAAATCCAATGGCTAAAACTACGCAATATAGCAGCCACTCTATTTCAGAACGAACTTAGTACGAACCCAAATTGTCGAATTTCATGTATCAATCGATATCAGATTGAGTCCAAAACTTGGGTAACATTATTCCACGATGGGAGGAGTCATTTGGTGAGTTTTGAATGAAATCGAATGGCTAAAACTTTGAAATACACAAATCACTCCATTTCATAAAGAAGGTCGTACGAACCTGAATTGTCCAATTTGATGGACCGATCGATATCGGACTAAGTCCAAAACTTCGGTAACAACATAATATGGTGGGAGGAGTCATTTGGTGGGTTTTGAGTGAAGTCCAATCTGTAGAACTATGCAATACACCAACCACTTCATTTCAGAACGAACTACGTACAAACCTGAATTGTCCAATTTCATGGACCAATTGAGATCGGATGGAGTCCAAAACTTGGGGAACATTATAATATGGTGGGAGGAGTCATTTGGTGACTTTTGAGTGAAATGCAATGGCTAAAAGTTTGAAATGCACAAACCACTCCATTTCAGAACGAACTTCGTACAAACCTGAATAGTCCAATTTCATGGACCAATTGAGATCGGATGGAGTCCAAAACTTTGGGAACATCATAATATGGTGGGAGGAGTCATTTGGTGAGTTTTGAGTGAAATCGAACGGATAAAACTATGCTATACACCAACAACTCCATTTCGGAACAAACTTCGTATGAACTTGAATTGTTTAATTTCATGGACCAATCGATATCAGATAGAGGCCAAAACTTGAGGAACAACATATCACGATCGGAGGAGTCATTTGGCGGGTTTTGAATGAAATCCAATGACTTAAACTATGCAATACACCACCCACTCCATTTCATAATAAACTTCGTACGAACCTGAATTTTCCAATTTCATGGACCAATCGATATCGGATTGAGTCCAAAAGTTGGGGAATGTCATAATATGGTGGGAGGGGTCATTTGGTGACTTTTGAGTAAAATCCAATGGCTAAAACTATGCAATACATAAACCACTCCATTTCAGAACGAACTTCGCACGAACCCGAATTGTCGAATTTCATGGAACAATCGATATCAGATTGAGTCCGAAACTTGGGGAACATCATTATATGATGGGAGGGGTCATTTGGTTTGTTTTGAGTGAAATACAATCTCTAGAACTATGCAACACCCCAACCACTATAATGAACTTCGTACGGACATGAATTGTCCAATTTCTTGGACCAATCGATATCGGATTGAGTCCAAAACTTGGGTAACATCATAATATGGTGGGAGGAGTCATTTGGTGGGTTTTGAGTAAAGTCCAATCTCTAGAACTATGCAATACACCAACCATTCCATTTCAGAATGAACATTGTAGAACCTGAATTGTCCAATTTCAAGGACCAATCAGCATCGGATTGAGACCAAAACTTGGGAAACATCATAATATGGTGGGATGAGTCATTTGGTGGGTTTTGAGTGAAATCCAATCTCGAGAACTATGCAATACACCACCCACTCCATTTCATAACGTATTTCGTATGAACATGAATTGTCCAATTTCGTGGACAAATCGATATAGGATTGAGTCCAAAACTTGGGAACATCGTAAATTGGTGGGAGGAGTCAGTTGGTGGGTTTTGAGTGAAATCCAATCTCGAGAACTATGCAATACATCACCCACTCCATTTTAGGACGAACTTCCTACAAACCTGAATTGTTCAATTTCATGGACCAATTGAGATCGGATGGAGTCCAAAACTTGGGGAAGATCATATTATGTTGGGAGGCGTCATTTGGTTACATTTGAGTGAAATCCAATGGCTAAAACTATGCAGTACACCAACCACTCCGTTTGAGAACGAACTTCGTACGAACCTTAATTGTCCAATTTTATGGAGCAATCGATATCAGATTGAGACAAATACTTGGGGAACATAATAATATAATGGGAGGAGTCATTTGGTGAGTTTTAAATGAAGTCCAATGGCTTAAACTATGCAATACACCACCCACTCCATTTCATAACGAACTTCGTACGAACCTGAATTTTCCAATTTCATGGACCAATCGATATCGGATTGAGTCCAAAACTTGGGGAACATCATCATATGGAGGGAGGAGTCATTTGGGGACTTTTGAGTGAAATCCAATGGCTAAAACTATGCAATACATCAACCACTCCATTTCAGAACGAACTTCGTACGAACTCAAATTGTCGAATTTCATGGACCAATCGATATCAGATTGAGCGAAAACTTGGGGAACATCATTATATGACGGGAGGAGTCATTTGGTGAGTTTTGAATGAAATCCAATGGCTAAAACTTTGAAATACACAAATCACTCCATTTCACAACGAACTTCGTATGAACTTGAATTGTCGAATTTCAGGGACTAATTGATATCGGATTGAGTCCAAAACTTGGGGAAAATCTTAATATGGTGGGAGGAGTCATTTGGTGATATTTGAGTGAAATCCAATGGCTAAAACTATGCAATACACCAACCACTCCATTTGAGAACGAACTTAGTACGAACCTGAATTGTTCGATTTCATGGACCAATCGATATCGGATTAAGTCCAACACCTGGGGAACATCATAATGTGATGGGAGGAGTCATTTGGTGACTTTTGGATGACATCCAATTGCTAAAACAATGCAATACACCACCCACCCTATTTCATAACGAACTTCGTACGAACCTAAATTGTCCAATTTCATGGACCAATCGATATCGGATTGAGTCCAAAACTTGGGGATCATCATAATATTGTGGGAGGAGTCATTTGGTGGGTTTTGAGTGAAATCCAATCTCTAGAACTATGCAATACACCAACCACTCCATTTTAGAACAAACTTCGTACGAACCTGAATTGACCAATTTGATGGACCAATTGATATCGGATTAATTCCAAAACTTGGGGAACATCATAATATGGTAGGAGGAGTCATTTGGTGACTTTTGAGTGAAATCCAATGGCTAAAACTACGCAATACACCACCCACTCCATTTCGTAACGAACTTGGTATGAACCTGAAATGACCAGTTTCGTGGATCAATCGGTATCGAATCGAGTCCAAAACTTGGGGAACATCATAATATGGTGGAAGGAGTCATTTGGTGACTTTTGAGTGAAATTCAATGGCTAAAACTTTGAAATACACAAACCACTCAATTTCAGAACGAACTTCGTTCGAACCTGAATTGACCAATTTCATGGATCAATCGGTATCGGATTGAGTCCAAAACATGGGGAACATCATAATGTGATGGGAGGAGTCATTTGGGGACTTTTGGGTGAAATCCAATGGCTAAAACTGTGCAATACACCAACCACTCCATTTAAGAACGAACTTCGTACCAACCTAAATTGTCCAATTTCATGGACCAATCAATATCGGATTGAGTGCAAAACTTGGGGAACATCATAATATGGTGGGAGGAGTCATTTGGTGACTTTTGAGTGAAATCCAATGGCTAAAACTATGCAATACAACAACCAATCCATTTCATAATGAACTTCGTACGAACCTGAATTGTCCAATTTCATGGACCAATCTATATCGGATTGAGTCCAAAACTTGGGGATCATCACAATATGGTGGGAGGAGTCATTTGGTGGGCTTTGAGTGAAATTCAATATCTAGAACTGTGCAATACAACAACCACTCCATTGCAGAACGAACTTCGTACGAACCTAAATTGTACAATTTCATGGACAAATCGATATCGGACTGAGTCCAAAACATGGGGATCATCATAATGTGGTGGGAGGAGTCATTTAGGGGGTTTTGAGTGAAATTCAATCTCTAGAACTATGCAATACAACAACCACCCCATTTCAGAACGAACTTCGTACAAACCTAAATTGTACAATTTCGTGGACCAATCGATATCGGATTGAGTCCAAGAAATCAAAATGTGGTGGGAGGAGTGATTTGGTGGGTTTTGAGTGAAATCCAATCTCTACAACTATGTAATACACCAACCACTCCATTTGATAACGAACTTCGTACGCACCTGAATTGTTCAATTTCATGGACCAATCGATATCGGATTGAGTCCAAAACTTGGGGAACATCATAATATGGTGGGAGGAGTCATTTGGTTGGTTTTGAATGAAATCCAATCTCTACAACTATGCAATACAACAACCACTCCATTTCATAACGAACTTCGTACGCACCTGAATTGTTCAATTTCATGGACCAATCGATGTTGGATTGAGTCCAAAACTTGGGAAACATCATAGTACGGTGGGAGGAGTCATTTGGTTGGTTTTGAGTGAAATCCAATCTCTACAACTATGCAATACAACAACCACTCCATTTCATAACGAACTTCGTACGCACCTGAATTGTTCAATTTCATGGACCAATCGATATCGGATTGAGTCCAAAACTTGGGAAACATCATAATATGGTGGGAGGAGTCATTTGGTTGGTTTTGAGTGAAATCCAATCTCTACAACTATGCAATACAACAACCACTCCATTTCATAACGAACTTCGTACGCACCTGACTTGTTCAATTTCATGGACCAATCGTTATCGGATTGAGTCCAAAACTTGAGAAACATCATAATATGGTGGGAGGAGTCATTTGGTTGGTTTTGAGTGAAATCCAATCTCTACAACTATGCAATACAACAACCACTCCATTTTATAACGAACTTCGTACGCACCTGAATTGTTCAATTTCATGGAGCAATCGATATTGGATTGAGTCCAAAACTTGGGAAACATCATAGTGCGGTGGGAGGAGTCATTTGGTTGGTTTTGAGTGAAATCCAATCTCTACAACTATACAATACAACAACCACTCCATTTCATAACGAACTTCGTACGCACCTGAATTGTTCAATTTCATGGACCAATCGATATTGGATTGAGTCCAAAACTTGGGAAACATCATAATATTGTGGGAGGAGTCATTTGGTGGGTTTTGAGTGAAATCCAATCTCTACAACTATGTAATACACCAACTACTCCATTTGATAACGAACTTCGTACGCACCTGAATTGTTCAATTTCATGGACCAATCGATATCGGATTGAGTCCAAAACTTGGGAAACATCATAATATGGTGGGAGGAGTCATTTGGTTGATTTTGAATGAAATCCAATCTCCAGAACTACGCAATACACCAACCACTCCATTTCATAATGAACTTCGTACGAGCCAGAATTGTCTTATTTCATGGACTAATAGATATCGGATTGGGTCCAAAACTTGGGGAACATCATAATCTGATGGTAGGAGTCATTTGGTGACTTTTGAGTGAAATCCAATGGCTAAAACTGTGCAATACACCAACCACTCGATTTCAGAACGAACTTCGTACCAACCTGAATTGTCCAATTTCATGGGCCAATCCATATCGGCTTGAGTCCAAAACATGGGGAACATCATAATATTGTGGGAGGAGTCATTTGTTGGGTTTTGAGTGAAATCCAATCCCTAAAACTATGCAATAAACCAGCCACTCCATTTCATATCGAACTTCGTAGGAACCTGAATTTTCCAATTTCATGAACCAATTGATATCGGATTGAGTAGAAAACTTGGGGAACATCATAATATGGTGGGAGGTGTCATTTGGTGACTTTTGACCTAATTCCAATGGCTAAAACTATGCAATACACTTACCACTCCTTTTCAGAACGAACTGCATACAAACCTGAATTGTCCAATTTAATGGACCAATCGATATCGGATTGAGTCCAAAACATGGGGATCATTATAATGTGGTGGGAGGAGTCATTTGGGGGGTTTTGAGTGAAATTCAGTCTCTAGAACTATGCAATACAACAACCACCCCATTTCAAAACGAACTTCGTACGAACCTAAATTGTTCAATTTCATGGACCAATCGATATCGGATTAAGTCCAAAACATGGGGAATATCATAATGTGGTGGGAGAAGTCATTTGGTGGGTTTTGAGTGAAATCTAATCTCTACAACTATGCAATACACCAACCACTCCATTTCATATCGAACTTCGTACGCCCCTGAATTGTTCAATTTCATGGACCAATCGATATCGGATTGAGTCCAAAACTTGGGGAACATCATAATGGTGGGAGGAGTCATTTGGTGGGTTTTGAGTGAAATCCAATCTCTAGAACTATGCAATACACCAACCACTCCATTTTATAACGAACTTCGTACGAACCAAAATTGTCGAATTTCATGGACTAATAGATATCGGATGGGTCCAATACTTGGGGAACATCATAATATGATGGGAGGAGTCATTTGGTGACTTTTGAGTGAAATCCAATGGCTAAAACGGTGCAATACACCAACCACTCCTTTTCAGAATGAACTTCGTACCAACCTGAATTGTCCAATTTCATGGACCAATCCATATCGGCTTGAGTCCAAAACATGGGGAACATATTGTGGGAGGAGTCATTCGGTGGCTTTGAAGTGAAATCCAATCTAGAACTATGCAATACAACAACCACTCCATTTCATAACGAACTTCGTACGAACCTGAATTGTCCAAGTTCAAGGACCAATTGATTTCGGATTGAGTCCAAAACTTGGGGAACATCATAATATGGTGGGAGGAGTCATTTGGTGGGTTCTGAGTGAAATCCAATGGCTACAACTATGCAATACTCCAACCATTCCATTTCATAACGAACTTCATACGAGCATGAATTGTCCAATTTCGTGGACCAATCGATTTCGGATTGATTCTAAAACTTGGGGAACATCATAATATGGTGGAAGGAGTGATTTGGTGGGTTCTGAGTGAAATCCAATGGCTACAACTACGCAATACACCAACCACTCCATTTGATAACGAACTTCACACGTACCGGAATTGTTCAATTTCATGGACCAATCGATATCAGATTTAGTCCAAAACTTGGAGAACATCATAATATGGTGGGAGGAGTCAATTGGTGTATTTTGAGTGAAATACAATCTCTATAGATAGGCAACACAACAACCACTCCATTTCATAACGAAGTTCATACGATCCTGAATTGTCCAATTTCGTGGACCAATCGATGTCGGATTGACCCCAAAACTTGGGGAACATCATAATATGGTGGGAGGAGTCATTTGGTGGGATCTGAGTGAAATGCACTGGCTACAACTGTGCAATACACCAACCACTCCATTTCATAACCAACTTCGTACGAACCAGAATTATCCAATTTCATGGACTAATAGATATCGGATTGGGTCCCAAACTTGGGGAACATCATAATATGGTGGGAGGAGTCATTTGGTGACTTTTGAGTGAAATCCAATGGCCAAAATTACGCAATACACCAACCACTCCATTTCGTAACGAACTTCGTACGAACCTGAAATGACCAATTTCATGGATCAATCGGTATCGGATTGAGTCCAAAACTTGGGGAACATCATAATATGGTGGGAGGAGTCATTTGGTGACTTTTGAGTGAAATCCAATGGCTAAAAATTTGAAATACACAAACCACTCCATTTCAGAACGAACTTCGTTCGAACTTGAATTGACCAATTTCATGGATCAATCGGTATCGGATTGAGTCCAAAACTTGGGGAACATCATAATATCATGGGAGGAGTCATTTGGTGACTTTTGAGCGAAATCCAACGGCTAAAACTGTGCAATACACCAACTACTCTATTTCAGAACGAACTTCGTACCAACCTAAATTGTTCAATTTCATGGACCAATCAATATCGGTTTAAGTACAAAACATGGGGAACATCATAATATGGTGGGAGGAGTCGTTTGGTGACTTTTCCAATGGCTAAAACTTTCAGATACACAAACCACTCCATTTTAGAACGAACTTCGTACGAACCTGAATTGTCCAATTTCATGGACCAATCGATATCGGATTGAGTCCAAAACGTGGGGAACATCATAACATGCTGGGTTTCGTGATTTGGTGACTTTTGAGTGAAACCCAATGGGTAAAATTATGCAATACAACAACCACTCCATTTCATAACGAACTTCGTGCGAACCTGAATTGTCCGATTTCATGGACCAATCGATTTCGGATTGAGTCCAGAACTTGGGGAACATCATAATATGGTGGGAGTAGTTATTTCGTGGGTTTTGACTGAAATCCAATCTCTACAACTACGCAATACACCAAGCACCCTATTTCATAACGAACTTCGTACAAACTTGAATTGTCCAATTTCATGGACCAATCGATATCGGATTGAGTTCAACACTTGGGAAACGTCATAGTATGATGGGAAGAGTCATTTGGTTACTTTTTAGTGAAATCCAACGGCTAAAACTATGCAATACACCAACCACTCCACTTCAGAACGAACTTCGCACGAACCTGAATTGTCATATTTCATGGACCAATCGATATCTGATTGAGTCCAAAACTTGGGGAACATCCTAACACAGTGGGAGGAGACATTTGGTGGGTTTTGAGTGAAATCCAATCTCTACAACTATGCAATACACCAACCACTCCATTTCATAACGAACTTCGTACGAACCTGAATTGTCCAATTTCATAGACCAATCAATATCGGATTGAATCCAATACTTGGGGAACATCATAACACGGTGGGAGGAGTCGATGGGTGGGTTTTGAGTGAAATCCAATCTCTACAACTATGCAATTCACCAAACACTCCATTTCATAACGAACTTCGTACGAACCTGAATTATCCAATTTCGTGGACCAATCGATATCGGATTGAGTCCAATACTTGGGGAACATCATAATATGGTGGGATGAATCATTAGGTGACTTTTCAGTGAAATCCAATGGCCAAAACTTTGAAATAAACAAACTTCTCCATTTCAGAACGAACTTCTTACGAACCTGAGTTGTCCAATTTCATGGACAAATCGATACTGGACTGAGTCAAAACTTGGGGAACACCATAACATGGTGGATGGAGTCATTTGGTGACTTTTGAGTGAAATCCAATGTGTAAAACAGTGCAATACCAACCACTCCATTTTATAACGAACTTCGTACGAACCTGAATTGTCCAATTTCATGGACAAATCGATATCTAATTGAGTCCAAAACTTGGGAATGTCATAACACGGTGGGAGGAGTCATTGGTGGGTTTTGAGTGAAATCCAATCTCTAGAACTATGCAATACACCAACCACTCCATTTCATAACGAACTTCGTACGAACCTGAATTGTCCAATTTGATGGACCAATCGATATCGGATTGAGTCCAAAACTTGGGGAACATCATAATATGGTGGGAGGAGTCATTTGGTGACTTTTTAGTGAAATCCAATGGCTAAAACTATGAAATAAATAAACCACTCCATTTCAGAATGAACTTCGTACGAACCTGAATCGTCTAATTTCATGGCCCAATCGATATCAGATTGAGTACATAACTTTTGGAAGTTCATAATATGATGGGTGGAGTCATTTTGTGAGTTTTTAATGAAATTCAATGTCTAAAACCATGCAATACACCGCCCACTCTTTTTTATAACGAACTTCGTACGAACCTGAATTGTCCAATTTCATGGACCAATCGATATCGGATTGAGTCCAAAACTTGGGGAACATCATAATATGGTGGGAGGAGTCATTTGGTGGATTTTGAGAGAAATCCAATCTCTAGAACAGTGCAATACACAAACCACTCAATTTCAGAACGAACTTCGTACGAACCAGAATTGTCCAATTTCATGGACCAATCGATATCGGATTGAGTCCAAATATTGGGAAACATCATAATATGATGGGAGGAGTCATTTGGTGTGTTTTGAATGAACTCCAATGGCTAAAACTATGCAATACTCCACCCACTCCATTTCACAACAAACTTCGTACGAACCTGAATTGTCCAATTTCATGGACCAATCGATATCGGATTGAGTCCAAAACTTGGGGAACATCATAATGTGGTGGGTGGAGTCATTTGGTGACTTTTGAGTGAAATCCCATGGCTAAAACTTTGAAATACACAAACCACTCCATTTTAGAACGAACTTCGTACGAACCTAAATTGTCCAATTTCATGGACCAATCGATATCAGATTGAGTCCAAAACTTGGGGAACATCATAACACGGTGGGAGGAGTCATTTGGTGTGTTTTGTGTCAAAACCAATCTCTACAACTACGCAATACACCAACCACTGCATTTCAGAAGAAACTTCATACGAACCTGAATTGTCCAATTTCATGCACCAATCGATTTCGGATTGTGTCCAAAACTTGGGGAACATCACAATACGATGGAAGCAGTCAGTTCCTGAGTTTTTATTGAAATCCAATGATAAAACTATGCAATACAGCACCCACTCCATTTCACAACGAACTTCGTACCAACCTGATTTGTCCAATTCAATGTACGACTCGATATGGGATTGAGTATAAAACTTGGGGAACATCATAATATGATGGGTGGAGTCGTTTGTTGAGTTTTGAGTGAAATCCAATGGCTAAAACTAAGCAATACACCAGCCACTCCATTTCATAACGAACTTTGTACTAAACTGAATTGTCCCATTTCACAGACCAATCGATATCGGATTAAGTACAAAACTTGGGGAACATCATAATATGATGGGTGGAGTCATTTGGTGGGTTTTGAGTGAAATCCAATCTCTAGAACTATGCAATACACCAACCACTCCTGTTCATAACGAACTTCGTACGGACCTGAATTGTCCAATTTCATCGACCAATCGATATCGGATTGAGTCCAAAACTTGGGGATCATCATAATGCGGTGGGACGAGTCATTTCGTGGGTTTTGAGTGAAATCCAATCTCTACAAGTATGCAATACACCAACCACTCCATTTCATAACGAACTTCGTACGAAACTGAATTGTCCAATTTCGTTGACCAATCGTTATCGGATTGAATCTAAAACTTAGGGAACATCATAATATGGTGGGTGGAGTCATTTGGTGACTTTTGAGTAAAGTCCGATGGTTAAACTATGCAATACACCAACCACTCCATTTCATAACGAACTTCGTACGAACCGGAATTGCCCAATTTCTTGAACCAATCGATATCAAATTAATTCCTAAACTTGGGGAACATCATAATATGGTGGGAGGAGTCATTTGGTACTTTTGAGTAAAATCCAATGGCTAAAACAATGCAATACACCAACCACTCCATTTTATAGCGAACTTCGTACGAAACTGAATTGTCCAGTTTCATGGACCAATCGATATCGGATTGAGTCCAAAACTTGGGGAATATCATAATATGGTGGGAGGAGTCATTTGGTTACTTTTGAGTGAAATCCAATGGGTAAAACTATACAATACACCAACCACTCCATTTCATAACGAACTTCGTACGAACCTAAATTGTCCAATTTCATGGACCAATCGATATCAGATTGAGTCCAAAACTTGGAGAACATCATAACACGGTGGGAGGAGTCATTTGGTGTGTTTTGGGTCAAAACCAATCTCTACAACTACGCAATACACCAACCACTGCATTTCAGAAGAAACTTCATACGAACCTGAATTGTCCAATTTCATGCACCAATCGATTTCGGATTGTGTCCAAAACTTGGGGAACATCACAATACGATGGAAGGAGTCAGTTCCTGAGTTTTTAATGAAATCCAATGATAAAACTATGCAATACAGCACCCACTCCATTTCACAACGAACTTCGTACCAACCTGATTTGTCCAATTCAATGTACGACTCGATATGGGATTGAGTATAAAACTTGGGGAACATCATAATATGATGGGTGGAGTCGTTTGTTGAGTTTTGAGTGAAATCCAATGGCTAAAACTAAGCAATACACCAGCCACTCCATTTCATAACGAACTTTGTACGAAACTGAATTGTCCCATTTCACAGACCAATCGATATCGGATTAAGTACAAAACTTGGGGAACATCATAATATGATGGGTGGAGTCATTTGGTGGGTTTTGAGTGAAATCCAATCTCTAGAACTATGCAATACACCAACCACTCTTGTTCATAACGAACTTCGTACAAACCTGAATTGTCCAATTTCATCGACCAATCGATATCGGATTGAGTCCAAAACTTGGCCATCATCATAATGCGGTGGGAGGAGTCATTTCGTGGGTTTTGAGAGAAATCCAATCTCTACAAGTATGCAATACACCAACCACTCCATTTCATAACGAACTTCGTACGAAACTGAATTGTCCAATTTCGTTGACCAATCGTTATCGGATTGAATCTAAAACTTAGGGAACATCGTAATATGGTGGGAGGAGTCATTTGGTGACTTTTGAGTGAAATCCAATTTGTAAAACTATGCAATACAACAACCACTACCTTTCAGAACGAACTTCGAACGAACCTGAGTGGTCCAATTTCATGGACCAATCGATATCGGATTGAGTCCATAACTTGGGGACCGTCATGATATGGTGGGAGGAGTGATTCGGTGACTTTTGAGTGAAATCCAATGGCTAAAACTTTGCAATAAACCAACCACTCAATTTCAGAATGAACTTCGTACGAACCTAAATTGTCCAATTTCATGGACCAATCGATATTGGATTAAGTCCAAAACTTGGGAAACATCACAATATGGTGGGAGGAGTCATTTGGTGGGTTTTGAGTGAAATCAAATCTCTAAAACTATACAATTCGCCCCCCACTCCATTTCATAACGACCTTCATGTGAACCTGAAATTTCCAATTTCTTGGACCAATCGATATCGGATTGAGTCCAAAACTTGGGAAACATCATAAGATGGTGGGAGGCGTCATTTGGTGGGTTTTGAGTGAAATCCAATTTCTAGAACTATGCAATACACCAACCATTCTATTTCAGAACGAACTTCTTATGAACTTAAATTGTTCAATTCCATAGACCAATCGATATCGGATTGAGTCCAAAACTTGGGGAACAACATAGTATGGTGGGAGGAGTCATCTGGCGGGTTTTGAGTGAAATCCAATCTCTACAATTATACAATACACCATCCAATCCATTTCATAAAGAACTTCGTACGAACCAAAATTGACGAATTTCATGGACCAATCGATATCGGAGTCAGTCCAATACTTGGGGAACATCATAACATGGTTGGAGGAGTCATTTGGTGGATTTTGAGTGAAATCTATTATCTAGAACTATACAATACGCCCACCACTCCATTTCATAAAGAACTTCATACGAAACTGAAATTTTCATTTTCTTGGACCAATCGATATCGGATTGAGTCCAAAACTTGGGGATCATCATAATATTGTGGGAGGAGTCATTTCGTGAGTTTTGAGTGAAATCCAACCTCTGGAACTATACAATACGCCAATTACTCCATTTCAGAACAAACTTTATACGAACCTGAATTGTCGAATTTCATGGTCCAATCAAAATCGGATTCACTCCAAAACTTGGGGAACATCATAATGTTGACCTAGTCATTGGGTGGGTCTGTGTGAAATCCAATATCTAGAACTATACAATACACCAGCCACTCCATTTCATAAGGAACTTCGTACGAACTTGAATTGTCCAATTTCATGGACTAATCGATATCTGATGGAGTGCAAAACTTGGGGAATGTCATAAAATTGTGCGAGGAGTCATTTGGGGGGTTTTGAGTGAAATCCAATCTCGAGAACTATACAATACACCAACCACTCCATTTCAGAACGAACGTCGTACGAACATGAATTGTCCAATTTCATGGACCCATCGATGTCAGATTGAGTCCAAAACTTGGGGAACATCATAATGTTGTGGGAGGAGTTATTTTGTGAGTTTTGAGTGAAATCCAATGGCTAAAACAATGCAATACACCAACACTCCATTTCAGAACGAACTTCGTTCGAACCTAAATTGTCCGATTTCATGGTCCAATCGATAACGTATTGAGTCCAAAGCTTGGCGAACATCATAATATGGTGGGAGGAGTCATTTGGTGAGTTTTGAGTGAAATCCAACGGCTAAAACTATGAAATACCCTAACCACTGCATTTCGTAACGACCTTCGTACGAACCGGAATTGTTCGATTCCAAGGGCCAATCAAAGTCGGATTCAGTCCAAAACTCGAATACCGTCATAATATATTGCGAGGAGTCATTTGGTGGGTTTTGAGTGAAATCCAATCTCTAGAACTTTGCAATACACCAACCACTCCATTTCTTCACGAACTTCGTACGAACCTGAACTGTCCAATTTCATGGGCCAATCGATATCGGATTGAGTCCAAAACTTGGGGAACATCATAATACGGTGGGAGGATTCATTTGGTAAGTTTTGTGTGAAATCCAATGGCTAAAACTATGCAATACACCAACCACACCGTTTCAAAACGAACTTCGTACCAACCTGAATTGTCCAATTTCGTGGACCAATCGATATCGAATTGAGTCCAAAACATGGGGAACAACATAATGTTGTGGGAGGAGTCATTTTGTCAGTTTTGTGTGAAATCCGAAGGTTAAAACAATGCAATACACCAACTACTCCATTTCAGAACGAGCTTTGTACGAACCTGAATTGTCCAAATTCATGGACGAATCCATATCGGATTGAGTCCAAAACTTGGGGAACATCATAATATTGTGAGAGGAGTTTTTTAGTTCGTTTTGAGGGAAATCCAATCTCTAGAACTACACAATACACCAACCACACCATTTCAGCACGAACTTCGTACGAACCTGAATTTTCCAATTTCATGGACCAGTCGATATCGGATTGAGCCCAAAACTTAGGGAACATCGTAATATGGTGGGAGTAGTCATTTGGTGGGGTTTGAGTGAAATCCAGAGGCCAAAACTGTGAAATACACCAACCACACCATTTCGGAACGAACTTCGTTTGAAACTGAATTATTCGATTTCGTGCACCAATCAATATCGGATCGATTCCAAAACTTGGGGAACATCATAATATTGTGGCAGCGGTCATTTCGTTGGTTTTGGGTGAAATCCAATCTCTTGAACTATGCAGTACACCAACCACTCCATTTCATAACGAACTTCGTACGAACCTAAATTGTTCAATTTCATAGAAAAATCAATATCAGATTGAGTGTGAAACTTGGAGAACATCATAATGTTGTGGGAGGAGTCATTTGGTGAGTTTTGAGTGAAATCCAATTGCCAAAACTATGCAATACACCAACCAATCCATTTCAGAACGAACTTCATATGAACCTAAATATTCCGATTTGATCGACCAATCGATATCGGATTGAGTCCAAAACTTGGGGAACATCATAATATTTTGGGAGTAGTCATTTGGTGGGGTTTGAGTGAAATCCAATCTCTAGAACCATACAATACACCAACCACTCCATTTCAGAATGAACTTCGTACAAACCTGAATTGTTCAATTTCATGGACCAATCGATATCGGATTGAGTTCAAAACTTGGGGAACATCATAATATTGTGGCAGTCATTTGGTGGGTTTTGGGTGAAATCCAATTTGGAACGAACTTCGTACAAACTTGAATTATCCAATTTCATGGACCAATCGATATCGATTTGAGTCCACAACTTAGGGAACATCATCATATAGTGGGAGTCGTCATTTGGTGGGGTTTGAGTGAAATCCAATCTTTAGAACGATACAATACACCAACCACTCCGTTAGAGAACCAACTTTGTACGAACCTGAATTGACCAATTTCATGGACCAATCGATATCGGATTGAGTCCTAAACTTGGGGAACATCATAATATGGTGGGAGGAGTCATTTGGTGGGTTTGGAGTGAAGTCCAATCTCTAGAACTATGCAATACACCAACCACTCCCTTTCATAAAGAAATTTGTACGAACCTGAATAGTCAAATTTCATGGACCAATCGATATCGTATTGATTCCAAAACTAGGGGAGCATCATAAGGTTGTGGGAGGAGTCATTTGGTGAGTTTTGAGTGACATCTGATGGCAAAAACAATGGCATAAACCAACCACTGCATTTTAGAACGAACGTCGTACGAAACTGAATTATCCGAATTCGTGGACGAATCGATATCGGATTGAGTCCAAAACTTGCGGAACGTCAAAATATTGTGGGATAAGTCAGTCGGTGGGTTTTGAGTGAAATCAAATCTCTAGAACTATACAATGCGCCAACCACTCCATTTCATAACGAAGTTCGTACGAACCTGAATTGTCCAATTTCATGGACCAATTGATACCGGATTGAGTCCAAAACTTGGGGAACATCATAATCTTGCGGGAGGACTCATTTGGTGGGTTTTGAGTGAAATCCAATCTCGAGAACTATGGATACACCAACCACCCCATTTCAGAAAAAACTTCATACGAACCTGAATTGTCCAATTTCATGGACCAATCGATATCGGATTGAGTCCAAAACTTGGGGAACATCATAATACGGAGGGAGGAGTCATTTGGTGGGTTTTGAATGAAATCCAATCTCTACAACTATGCAATACACCAACCACCCTATTTCATAACGAACTTCGTACGAACCTGAATTGTTAAATTTCATGGCCCAATCGATATCAGATTGAGTCCAAAACTTGGGTAACATCATAATATAGTGGGAGGAGTCTATTCATGGGTTTTGTGTGAAATCCAACGGCTAAAACTATGCAATACACCACCTACTACATTTCATAACGAATTTCGTACGAACCTGAACTGTCCAATTTCGTGGACCAATCGATACCGAATTGAGTCCAAAACTTGGGGAACATCATAATATGGTGGAAGGGGTCATTTGGTGACTTTTGAGTGAAATCCAATGGCTAAAACTATGCAATACACCAACCACTCCGTTTCAGAACGTAATATGTACGTACCTGAAATGTCCGATTTCATGGACCAATCGATATCGGATTGAGTCCACAACTTGGGGAACATCATAAGATGGTGGGGGGAGTCATTTGGTGACTTTTGAGTGAAATCCAATGGCAAAAACTATGCAATACTCCAACCACTCCATTTCAGAATCTACTACGTACGTACTTGAATTGTCCAATTTCATGGACCAATCGATATCGGATCGAGTACAAAACTTGGGGAACATCATGATATGGTGGGAGGAGTCATTTGTTGGGTTTGAGTGAAATCCAATCTCTTGAACCATGCAATACACCAACTCTCAATTTCATAACGAACTTCGTACGAACATGAAGTCTTCAATTTCATGGACCAATCGATATCAGATTGAGTCCAAAACTTGGGGAACATCATAATATGGTGGGAGGAGTCATTTGGTGACTTTTGAGTGAAATCCAATGCTTACAACGATGCAATACACCAACCACTTCATTTCAGAACGAACATCGTACGAACCTGAATTGTCCAATTTCATGAACCAATCGGTATCGGATTGAGTCCACAACTTGGGGAACATCATAATATGGTGAGAGGAGTCATTTGGTGGGTTTTGAATGAAATTCCATGGCTAAAACACTGAAATACACAAACCACTCCATTTCAGAACGAACTTTGTACGAGCCTGAATTGTGCAATTTCGTGGACCAATCGATATCGGATTGAGTCCAAAATGTGGGAAACATCATAATATGGTGGGTGGAGTCATTTGGTGACTTTTGAGTGAAATCCAATGGCTAAAACTATGCAATACATTAACCTCTCCATTTCAGAATGAACTTCGTACGAACCTGAAGTGTCCAATTTCATGAACCAAACGATATCAGATTAATTCCCAAACTTGGGGGAAACCATAATATGGTGGGAGGAGTCATTTGGTGACTTTTGACTGAAATCCAATGGCTAAAACTAGGCAATACCCCAACCACTCCATTTCAGAACGAACTTCATACGAACCTGAATTGTCCAATTTCATGGACCAATCGATATCGGATTGACTCCAAAACTTGGGGAACATCATAATATGATGGGAGGAGTCATTTGATGACTTTCGACTCAAATCCAATAGCTAAAACTATGCAATACACCAACCACTCCATTTTAGAACGAACTTCGTACGAACCTGAATTGTCCAATATCATGGACCAATCGGTATCGGATTGAGTCCACAACATGGGGAACATCATCATATGGTGGGATGAGTCATTTGGAGGGTTTTTAGTGAAATCCAATCTCTAGAACTATGCAATACACCAACCACTCCTTTTCATAATGAACTTCGTACGAACCTGAATTGTCCAATCTCATGAACCAATCGATATCGGATTGAGTCCAAAACTTGGGGATCATCATATCAAGGGGGGAGGAGTCATTTCGTCGGTTTTGAAGGAAATCCAATCTCTACAACTCTGCAATAGACCAACCACACCATTTCATAACGAACTTCATGCGAACATGAAATGCCCAATTTCACTGACCAATCGATATCGGATTGAGTCCAAAACGTGGGGAAGGCCATAATATGGTGGGTGGAGTGATTTGGTGACTTTTGAGTGAAATCCAATGGCTCGAACTATGCAATACACCAACCACTCCATCTCAAAACGAACTTCGTACGAACCTGGATTGTCCAATTTGTAGGACCAATCGATGTCCGATTAATTCCAAAACTTGGGGAACATCATAATCTGGTTGGGCGAGTCATTTGGTGACTTTTGAATGAAATTCAATGGCTAAAACTACGCAATACACCAACCACACCATTTCATGACAAACTTCGTACGAACATGAATTGTCCAATTTCTTGGACCAATCGATATCGGATTGAGTCCAAAACTTGGGGAACATCATAATATGGGGGGAGGGGTCATTTGGTTAATTTTGAGTGAAATCCAATGGCTAAAACAATGCAATACACCAACCACTCCATTTCATGACGAACTTCGTACAAACATGAATTGTCCAATTTCTTGGACCAATCGATATCGGATTGAGTCCAAAACTTAGGGAACATCATAATATGGTGGGAGGAGTCATTTGGTCACTTTTGAGTGAAATCGAATGGCTAAAACTTTGAAATACGCAAACCACTCCACTTCAGAACGAACTTTGTACGAACCTGAATTGTCCAATTTCATGGATCAATCGATATCGGATTGAGTCCAAAATGTGGGGAACATCATAATATGGTGGGTGGAGTCATTTGGCGACTTTTGAGTGAAATCCAATGGGTAAAATTATGCAATACACCAACCGCTCCATTTCCGAATGAACTTCGTACGAACTTGAATTGTCCAATTTCATGGACCAAACGATATCAGATTAATACCAAAACTTGGGCAACGTCATAATATCGTGGGAGGAGTCATTCGGTGACTTTTGAGTGAAATCCAATAGCTAAAACAATGCAATACACCAACCACTCCATTTCATAACGAACTTCGTACGAACCTGAATTATCCAATTTCATGGACCAATTGGTATCGGATTGAGTCCAAAACTTGGGGAACTTCAAAATATGGTAGGAGGAGTGATTTGGTGACTTTTGAGTGAAATCCAATGGCTAAAACTTAGAAATACACAAACCACTCCATTTCAGAACGAACTTCGTTCGAATCTGAATTGTCCAATTTCATGGACCAATCGATATCGGATTGAGTCCAAAAAGTGGGTAATATCATAATATAATGGGAGGTGGAGTCATTTGGTGAGTTTTGAGTGAAATCCAATGGGTAAAACTATGCAATACACCAACCACTCCATTTCAGAACGAACTTTGTACGAACCTAAATTGTCCAATTTCATCGGATTGAGTCCCAAACTTGGGGAACATCATAATATGGTGGCTGGAGTCATTTGGTGACTTTTGAATGAAATTCAAAGGCTAAAACTACGCAATACACCAACCACTCCATTCCATAACGACCTTCGTCCGAACCTGAATTGTCCAATTTCATGTTCCAATCGATTTCGGAAAGAGTCCAAAACTTGGGGAACATCATAATATGGTGGGAGGAGTCATTCGGTGAATTTTGAGTGAAATCCAGTGGCTAAAACAATGCAATACACCAACCACCCCATTTCGTAACGAACTTCGTATGAACCGGAATTGTACAATCTCATGAACCAATCGAAATCAGATTGAGTCCAAAACTTGTGGATCAACATAATACAGTGGGTGGAGTCATTTCGTCGGTTTTAAGCGAAATCCAATCTCTACACTATGCAATACACCAACCACACCATTTCATAACGAACTTCGTACGAACCTAAATTCTCCAATTTCATCGATCAATCGTATCGGATTGAGTCCAAAACTTGAGGAAAATCAAAATATGGTGGGTGGAGTCATTTGGTGGGTTTTGAGTGAAATCCAAGCTCTACAACTACGCAATACACCAACCACCCTATTTCATAACGAACTTTGTACGAACATGAATTCTCCAATTTCATGGACCAATCGATATCAGATTGAGTCCAAAACGTGGGGAACATCATAATATGATGGGTGGAGTCATTTGGTTACTTTTGGATGAAATCCAATGGCTAAAACTATGTAATACACCAACCACTCCATTTCGTAACGAACTTCGTATGAGCCTGAATTGTCCAATTTCATGGACCAATTGATATATGATTGAGTCCAAAACTTGGGGAACATCATAACACGGTGGGAGGAGCCATTTGGTGGGTTTTGAGTGAAATCCAATCTCTACAACTACGCAATATACCAACCACTCCATTTCATAACGAACTTCGTACGAACCTGAATTGTCCAATTTCATGGACTAATCAATATTGGATTAAGTCCAATACTTGGGGAACATCAAAATATGGTGGGAGGAGTCATTTGGTGACTTTTTAGTGAAATCCAATGGCTAAAACTTTGAGAAAAACAAACCACTTCATTTCAGAACGAACTTCGTACGAACCTGAATTGTCCAATTTCATGGACCAATCGATATTGGATTGAGTCCAAAACTTGGGGAACACCGTAATATGGTGGGTGGAGACATTTGGTGACTTTTGAGTGAAATGCAATGGGGAAAACTATGCAATACACCAACCACTCCATATCAGAACGAACTCCATACGAACCTGAATGGTCCAATTTCATGGACCAATCGATACCGGATTGTGTCCAAAACATGGGGAACATCATAATATGGTGGGAGGAGTCATTTGGTGGGTTTTGAGTGAAATTCAATCTCTACAACTACTCAACACACCAACCACTCCATTTCATTACGAACTTCATACGAACCTGAATTCTCTAATTTCATGGACCAATCGATATCGGATTGAGTCCGAAACTTGGGCAACATCATAAAATGGTGGGTGGAGTCATTTGGTGACTTTTGAGTGAAATCCAATCTCTACAACTATGCAATACACCAACAACTACATTTCTGAACGAAGTTCGTACGAACCTGAATTGTCCAATTTCATGGACCAATCAATATCGGCTTGAGTCCAAAACTCAGGGGACATCATAATATGGTTGGAAGAATCATTTGGTGGGTTTGGAGTGAAATCCACTCTCTGCAACTATGCAATACACCAACCACCCTATTTCATAACGAACTTCGTAGGAACCTGAATTGTCCAATTTCATGCACCAATCGATATCTGATTGAGTCCAAAACTTGGGGAACATCATAACACAGTGGGAGGAGTCATTTGGTGGGTTTGAGTGAAATCCAATGTCCACAACTATGCAATACACCAACCACTCCATTTCATAACGAACTTCGTACGAACCTGAATTGGCCAATTTCATGGACCAATCTATATCGGATTGAGTCCAAAACTTGGGGAACGTCTTAATATGGTGGAAGGAGTCATTTGGTGGGTTTTGAGTGAAATCCAATATCTACAACTACGCAATACACCAACCACCCTATTTCATAACGAATTTCGTACGAAAATGAATTGTCTAATTTCATGGACCAATCGATCTCAGATTGAGTCCAAAACTTGGGAAACATCATAATATGGTGGGAGGAGTCATTTGGTGAGTTGTGAGTGAAATCCAATGGCTAAAACATTGAAAAACACAAACCACTCCATTTCAGAACGAACTTTGTACGAACTTGAATTGTCCAATTTGATGGACCAATCGATATCGAATTGAGTCCAAAACGTGGGGAACATCATAATATGGTGGGTGGAGTCATTTGGTGACTTTTGAGTGAAATCCAATGGCTAAAACTATGCAATACACTAGCCACTCCATTTCAGCACCATATCAGATTAATTCCAAAACTTGGGGAACACCACAATATGGTGCGAGGAGTCATTTGGTGACTTTTGACTGAAATCCAATGGCTAAAACTAGGCAATACCCCAACCACTCCTTTTCAGAACGAACTTCGTAGGAACCTGAATTGTGCAATTGAATGGAGCAATCGATATCTGATTGACTCCAAAACTTGGGAAACATCATAACACAGCGGGAGGACTCATTTGGTGGGTTTCGAGTGAAATCCAATCTCTACAACTATGCAATAAACCAACCACTCCATTTCAGAACGAACTTCATCCGAACCTGAATTGTCCAATTTCATGGACCAATCGATATCGGATTAAGTCCAAAACTTGGGGAACAACATAATATCGTGGGAGGAGTCATTTGGTGGGTTTTGAGTGAAATCCAATCTCTACAACTATCCAATACACCAACCACCCCATTTCAGAACGAACTTCATCTGAACCTGAATTGTCCAATTTCATGGACCAATCGATATCGGATTGAGTCCAAAACGTGGGGAACATCATAGTATGGTTGGTGGAGTCATTTGCTGACTTTTGAGTGAAATCCGATGGGTAAAACTATGCAATACACCAACCACTCCAATTCGGAACGAACTTCATATGAACGTAAATTGTCCAATTTCATCGATCAATCGATATCGGATTGAGTCCAAAACTAGGGGAACATCATAATATGGTGGGAAGAGTCATTTGGTGGGTTTTGAGTGAAATCCAATCTCTACAACTACGCAATACACCAACCACCCTATTTCATAACGAACTTCGTACGAACCAGAATTGTCCAATTTCGTGGACCAGTCGATATCGGATTGTGTCCAAAACTTGGAGAACATCATAATATGATGGGAAGAGTCATTTGGTGACTTTTGGATGAAATCCAACGACTAAAACTATGCAATACACCAACCACTCCATTCCATAACGAACTTCGTCCGAACCTGAATTGTCCAATTTCTTGTTCCAATCGATTTCGGAAAGAGTCCAAAACTTGGGGAACATCATAATACGGTGGGAGGAGTCATTTGGTGAATTTTGAGTGAAATCCAGTGGCTAAAACAATGCAATACATCAACCGCTCCATTTCGTAACGAACTTCGTATGAACCTGAATTGTACAATCTCATGAACCAATCGAAATCAGATTGAGTCCAAAACTTGAGGATCAACATAATACAGTGGGAGGAGTCATTTCGTCGGTTTTGAGCGAAATCCAATCTCTACAACTATGCAATACACCAACCACACCATTTCATAACGAACTTTGTACGAACCTGAATTGCCCAATTTCATTGACCAATCGATATCGGATTGAGTCCCAAACATGGGGAACATCATAATATGGTAGGTGGAGTCATTTGGTGACTTTTGAATGAAATTGAAAGGCTAAAACTACGCAATTCACCAACCACTTCATTCCATACCGAACTTCGTCTGAATCTGAATTGCCCAATTACATGTTCCAATCAATTTCGGAAAGAGTCCAAAACTTGGGGAACATCATACTATGGTGGGAGGAGTCATTTGGTGGGTTTTGAGTGAAATCCAATCTCTACAACTATTCAGCACACCAACCACTCCATTTCATTACGAACTTTGTACGAACCTGAATTGTCCAATTTCATGGACCAATCGATATCAGATGGAGTCCGAAACTAGGGGAACATCATAATATGGTGGGTGGAGTCATTTGGTTACTTTTGAGTGAAATCCAATCTATACAACTATACAATACACCAACAACTACATTTCTGAACGAAGTTCATACGAACCTGAATTGTCCAATTTCATGGACCAATCAATATCGGATTGAGTCCAAAACTTAGGGAACATCATAATATGGTTGGATGAGTCATTTGGAGGGTTTTGAGTGAAATCTACTCTCTACAACTATGCAATACACCAACCACCCGGTTTCATAACGAACTTCGTACGAACCTGAATTGTCCAATTTCATGGACCAACCGATATCTGATTGAGTCCAAAACTTGGGGAACATCATAACACGGTGGGAGGAGTCATTTGGTGGGTTTTAAGTGAAATCCAATCTCTACAACTATTCAGCACACCAACCACTCCATTTCATTACGAACTTCGTACGAACCTGAATTGTCCAATTTCATGGACCAATCGATATTGGATTGAGTCCAAACCTTGGGGAACATCATAATATGGTGGGAGGAGTCATTTGGTGGGTTTTGAGTGAAATCCAATCTCCACAACTAGGCAATACACCAACCACTCCATTTTATAACGAACTTCGTACGAACCTGAATTGGCCAATTTCATGGACCAATTTATATCGGATTTAGTCCAAAGCTTGGGGAACATCATAATATGGTGGGAGGAGTCATTTGGTGGGTTTTGAGTGAAATCCAATCTATATAACTATGCAATACACCAACCACCCTATTTCATAACGAACTTCGTACGGAAATGAATTGTCCAATTTCATGGACCAATGGATCTCGGATTGAGTCCAAAACTTGGGGAACATCATAGTATGATGGGAGGAGTCATTTGTTGACTTGTGAGTGAAATCCAACGGCTAAAACATTGAAAAACACAAACCACTTCATTTCAGAACGAACTTTGTACGAACCTGAATTATCCAATTTCATGGACCAATCGATATCGGATTGAGTCCAAAACGTGGGGAACATCATAATATGGTGGGTGGAGTCATTTGGTGACTTTTGAGTGAAATTCAATGGCTAAAACTATGCAATACACTAGCCACTCCATTTCAGCACGAACTTCGTTCGAACCTGAATTGTCCAATTTCATGACCAAACGATATCAGATTAAATCCAAAACTTGGGGAACACCATAATATGGTGGGAGGAGTCATTTGGTGACATTTGACTGAAATCCAATGGCTAAAACTATGTAATACCCCAACCACTCCATTTCAGAACGAACTTTGTATGAACCTAAATTGTACAATTTAATGGACCAATCGATATCTGATTGACTCCAAAACTTGGGAAACATCTTAACACGGTGGGAGGAGTCATTTGGTGGGTTTTGAGTAAAATCTAATCTCTACAACTATGCAATACACCAACCACTCCATTTCATAACGAACTTCGTACGAACCTGAATTGGCGAATATCATGGACCAACCTATATCGGATTGAGTCCAAAACTTGGGGAACATCATAATATGATGGGAGGAGTCATTTGGTGGGTTTTGAGTGAAATCCAATCTCTACAACTATGCAATACACCAACTACCCTATTTTAGAACGAACTTCATACGAACCTGAATTGTCCAATTTCATGGACCAATCGATATCGGATTGAGTCCAAAACTTGGGGAACATCATAATATCGTGGGAGTCATTGGGTGGGTTTTGAGTGAAATCCAATCTCTACAACTATCCAATACACCAACCACCCTATTTCAAAACGAACTTCATCCAAACCTGAATTGTCCAATTTCATGGACCAATCGATATCGGATTGAGTCCAAAACGTGGGGAACATCATAGTATGGTTGGTGGAGCCATTTGGTGACTTTGGAGTGAAATGCAATGGGTAAAACTATGCAATACACCAACCACTCCAATTCAGAACGAACTTCGTACGAACGTAAATTGTCCAATTTCATCGATCAATCGATATCGGATTGAGTCCAAAACTAGTGGAACATCATAATATGGTGGGAGGAGTCATTTCGTGGGTTTTGAGTGAAATCCAATCTCTACAACTACGCAATACACCAACCACCCTATTTCATAACGAACTTCGTACGAACCTGAATTGTCCAATTTCATGAACCAATCGATATTGGATTGAGTCCAAAACTTGGGGAACACCATAACGTGGTGGGTGGAGTCATTTGTTGACTTTTGAGTGAAATAGAATGGGTAAAACTATGCAATACACCATCTGCATATCAGAACGAACTCCATACGAACTTGATTTGTCCAATTTCATGGACCAATCGATATCGGATTGTGTCCAAAACATGGGGAACATCATAATATGGTCGGAGGAGTCATTTGGTGGGTTTTGAGTGAAATCCAATCTCTACAACTATGCAACACACCAACCACCCTATTTCAGAACGAACTTCATCCGAACCTGAATTGTCCAATTTCATGGACCAATGGATATCAGATTGAGTCCAAAACTTGGGGAACATCATAATATGATGGGAAGAGTCATTTGTTGACTTTTGAGTGAAATCCAATGGCTAAAACTATGCAATAGACCAACCACTCCATTTCAGAACGAAATTCGTACGAACCTGAATTGTCCAATTTTATGGACCAATCAATATCGGATTGAGTCCAAAACTTGGGGAACATCATAATATGGTGGGTGGAGTCATTTGTTGACTCTTAAGTGAAATCCAATTGCTCGAACTATGCAATACACAAACCACTGCATTTCATAACGAACTTCGTACGAGCCTGAATTGTCCAATTTCTTGGACCATTCGATATCTAATTGAGTCCAAAACTTGGGGAACATCGTAACGTGGTGGGAGGAGTCATTTGGTGAATTTTGAGTGAAATCCAATCTCTACAACTACGCAATACACCAACCACCCTATTTCATACTAAACTTCGTACGAACTTGAATTGTCCTATTTCATGGAACATTCGATATCGGATTGAGTCCAAAACTTGGGGAACATCATAATACGATGGGAGGAGTCATTTGGTGGGTTTTTAGTGAAATCCAATCTCTACAACTATGCAATACGCCAACCACCCTATTTCGGAACGAACTTCATACGAACCTAAATTGTCCAATTTCATGGACTAATCGATATCGGATTGAGTCCAAAACTTGGGGAACATCATAATATGATGGGAAGAGTCATTTGGGGACTTTTTAGTAAAATACAATGGCTAAAACTATGCAATACACCAACCACAACATTTGAGAATGAACTTCGTACGAACCTGAATTGTCCAATTTCATGGACTAATCGATATTTGATTGAGTCCAAAACTTGGGCAAGATCATAACACGGTGGGAGGAGTCATTTGGGAACTTTTGAGTGACATCGAATGGGTAAAACTATGCAATACACCAACCACTCCATATCAGAACGAACTTCATCAAAACCTGAATTGTCCAATTTCAAGGACCAATCGATATCGGATTGAGTCCAAAACTTGGGGAACATCATAATATGGGGGGAGGAGTCATTTGGTCGATTTTGAGTGAAATCCAATCTCTACAACTATGCAATACACCAACCACCCTATTTCATAATGAACTTTATACGAACCTGAATTGTCCAATTTCATGGACCAATCAATATCGGATTGCATCCAAAACATGGGGAACATCATAATATGGTGGGAGGAGTCATTGGGTGGGTTTTGAGTGAAATCCAATCTCTACAACTATGCAATACACCAACCACCCCATTTTATAACAAACTTCGTACGAACATGAATTGTCCAATTTCATGGACCAATCGATATCAGATTGTGTCCAAAACTTGGGGAACATCATCATATGATGGGAAGAGTCATTTGGTGAATTTTGAGCGAAATCCAATGGGTAAGACTATGCAATACACCAACCACTCCATTTCAGAACGACCTTCGTACGAACCTGAATTGTCCAATTTCATTGACCAATCTATATCGGATTGAGTCCAAAACTTGGCTAACATGATAATATGGTGGGAGGAGTTATTTGGTGGGTTTTTAGTGAAACCCAATCCCCACAACTATTGAATACACCAACCACTCTATTTCAGAACGAACTTCGTACGAACCTGAATTGTCCAATTTCATGGACCAATCGATATATGATTGAGTCCAAAACTTGGGGAACATCATAACACAGTGGGAGGAGTCAATTGGTGGGTTTTGAGTGAAATCCAATGTCTACAACTATACAAATCACCAACCACCCAATTTCAGAATGAACTTCGTGCGAACCTGAATTGTCCAATTTCATGGACCAATCGATATCTGATTGAGTCCAAAACTTGGGAAACATCATAGTATGATGGGAAGAGTCGTTTGGTGACTTTTGAGTGAAGTCCAACAGATCGAACTATGAAATACAACAACCACTCCGCTTCAGAACGAACTTTGTACGAACCTGAATTGTCCAATTTCGTGGACCAATCGATATAGGATTGAGTCCAAAACTTGGGAAAAATCATAATATGGTGGGTGGAGTCATTTGGTGACTTTTGAGTGAAATCCAATGGCTCGAACTATGCAATACACCAATCACTCCATTTCAGAACGAACTTCGTACGAACCTGAATTGTCCAATTTCATGGACCAATGGATATCGGATTGAGTCCAAAACTTGGGGAACATCATAATATGGTGGGAGGAGTCATTTGGTGGGTTTTGAGTGAAATCCAATATATACAACTACGCAATACACCAACCACCCTATTTCATAATGAACTTCGTACGAACCTGAATTGTCCAATTTCATGGACCAATCGATATCGGATTGAGTCCAAAACATGGGGAACATCATAATATGGTGGGAGGAGTCATTTGGTGACTTTTTTGTGAAATCAAATGGCTAAAACTTTGAAATAAACAAACCACTCCATTTGAGAACGAACTTCGTACGAACCTGAATTGTCCAATTTCATGGACCAATCGATATTGTATTGAGTTCAAAACTAGGGAAACACCATAATATGCTGGGTGGAGTCATTTGATGACTTTTGAGTGAAATCCAATGGCTCGAACTGTGCAATACCCCAACCACTACATTTCAAAATGAACTTCGTACGAACCTGAATTGTCCAATTTCATGGACCAATCGATACCGGATTGAGTCCAAAACTTGGGGAACACCATAATATGGTGGGAGGAGTCATTTGGTGACTTTTTAGTGAAATCCAATTTCTAAAACTTCGAAATAAACAAACCACTCCATTTCAGAACGAACTTCGTACGAACCTGAATCGTCCAATTTCATGGACCAATCGATATTGGATTGAGTCCAAAACTTGGGGAACATCATAATACGATGGGAGGAGTCATTTGGTTGCTTTTGAGTGAAATCCAGTGGCTCGAACTATGCAATAAACCAACCACTCCATTTCAGAACGAAATTCGCACGAACCTGAATTGTCCAATTTCACGGACCAATCGATATCGGATTGAGTCCAAAACTTGGGGAACATCATAATATGATGAGAAAAGTGATTTGGTGACTTTTTTTTGGAATCCAATGGCTAAAACTCTGAAATACACAAACCACTCCATTTTAGAACGAACTCCGTACGAACCTGAATTGTCCAATTTCACGGACCAATCGATATCAGATTGAGTCCAAAACTTGGGGAACATCATCACACGGTGGGAGGAGTCATTTGGTGGGTTTTGAGAGAAATCCAATCTTTACAACTATGCAATACACCAACCACTGCATTTCATAACGAACTTCGTACTGAATTGTCCAATTTCATGGACCAATCGTGATCGGATTGGGTCCAAAACATGGGGAACATCATAATATGGTGGGTGGAGTCATTTGGTGACTTTTGAGTGAAATCCAATGGCTCCAACTATGCAATACACCTGCCACTCCATTTCAGAACGAACTTCGTACGAACTTGAATTGTCCAATTTCGTGGACCAATCGATATTGGATTGAGTCGAAAATTTGCGGAACACCATAATATGGGGGATGGAGTCATTTGGTGACTTTTGAGTGAAATCCACTGGCTCGAACTATGCAATACACCAACCACTCCATTTCAGAATGAACTTCGTACGAACCTAAATTGTCCAATTTTACGGACCAATCGATATCGGATTGAGTCCAAAACTTGGGGAACATCGTAATATGATGGGAGGAGTCTTTTGGTGGGTTTTGAGTGAAATCTAATATTTACATCTACGCAATAGACCAACCACCCTATTTCAAAACTAACTTCGTACGAACATGAATTGTCCAATTTCATGGACCAATCAATATCGGATTGAGTCCAAAACTTGGGGAACATCATAATATGGTGGGTGGAGTCATTCGGTGACTTTTGAGTGAAATCCAATGGCTCGAACTATGCAATACCCAACCACTCCATTTTAGAACGAACTTCGTACGAACCTGAATTGTCCAATTTCATGGACCAATGGATATCGGATTGAGTCCAAAACTTGGGGAACATCATAATATGGTGGGAGGAGTCGTTTGGGGGGTTTTGAGTGAAATCCAATCTCTACAACTATGCAATACACCAACCACCCTGTTTCATGACGAACTTCGTACGAACCTAAATAGTCCAATTTTATGGACCAATCGATATGGGATTGAGTCCAAAACTTGGGGAACATCATAATATGGTGGGTGGAGTCATTTGGTGACTTTTGAGTGAAATCCAATGGCTCCAACTATGCAATACACCGACCACTCCATTTCAGAACGAACTTCGTACTAACCTGAATTGTCGAATTTCATGGACCAATCAATATCGGATTGAGTCCAAAACCTGGGGAACATCATAATATGGTGGGTGGAGTCATTTGGTGACTTTTGAGTGAAATCCAATGGCTCGAACTATGCAATACACCAACCACTCCATTTCAGAACGAACTTCGTACGAACCTGAATTGTCCAATTTCATGCACCAATCGATATCGGATTGAGTCCGAAACTTGGGGAACACTATAATATGGTGGGAGGAGTCATTTGGTGGGTTTTGAGTGAAATCCAATATCTACATCTACGTAATACACCAACCACCCTATTTCGTAACGAACTTCGTACGAACCCGAATTGTCCAATTTTAGGGACCAATCGATATCGAATTGAGTCCAAAACTTGTGCAACATCATATTATGGTGGGTGGAGTCATTTGGTAACTTTTGAGTGAAATCTAATGGCTCGAACTATGCATAAACCAACCATTCCATTTCGGAACAAACTTCTTACGAACCTAAATTGTCCAATTTCATGGACCAATCTATATCGGATTGAGTCCAAAACTTGGGGAATATCATAATATGGTGGGAGGAGTCAATTGGTGGCTTTTGAGTGAAATCCAATATCTACAACTACACAATACACCAACCACCCTATTTCATAATGAACTTCGTACAAACCTGAATTGTCCAATTTCATGGACCAATCGATATCGGATTCAGTCCAAAACTTGGGGAACATCGTAATATGGAGGGAGGAGTCATTTGGTGGTTTTTGAGTGAAATCCAATCTCTACAACTATGCAATACACCAACCACCCTATTTCATAATGAACTTCGTACGAACCGAAATTGTCCAATTTCATGGAACAATCGATATCTGATTGAGTCCAAAACGTGGGGAACATCATAACATGATGGGAGGAGTCATTTGGTGACTTTTTATTGAAATCCAGTGGCTAAAACTCTGAAATACACAAACCACTCCATTTAAGAACGAACTTCGTACGAACCTGAATTGTCCAATATCATGGACCAATCGACATCAGATGGAGTCCAAAACTTGGGGAACATCATAAGACGGTGGGAGGAGTCATTTGGTGGGTTTTGAGTGAAATCCAATCTCTACAACTATGCCATACACCAACCACTCTATTTTATAACGAACTTCGTACGAACCTGAATTGTCCAATTTCATGGACCAATCGATATCGGATTGAGTCCAAAAGTTGGGGAACATCATAACACGGTGGGAGGAGTCATTCGTTGGGTTTTGAGAGAAATCCAATCTCTACAACTATGCAATACACCAACCACTCCATTTCATAACGAACTTCGTACGAACCTGAATTGTCCAATTTCATGGACCAATCGATATCGGATTGAGTCCAAACCTTGGGGAACATCATAATACGGTGGGAGGTGTCATTTTGTTGGTTTTGAGCGAAATCCAATCTCTACAACTATGCAATACACCAACCACTCCATTTCATAACGAACTTCGTACGAACCTGAATTGTCCAACTTAATAGACGAATTGATATCGGATTGAGTCCAAAACGTGGGGAACAAGAGGAGTCATTTGGTGGGTTTTGAGTGAAATCCAATCTATAGAACTATGCAATACACCAACCACTCCATTTTAGAACGAACTTCGTACGAACCTGAATTGTCTAATTTCATGGACCAATTGATATCGGATTGAGTCCAAAACTTTAGGAACAACATAATATAGTGGAAGGAGTCATTTCGTGGGTTTTGAGGGAAATCCAATCTCTAGAACTATGCAATACACCAACCACCGTATTTCATAACGAACTTCGTACGAACCTGAATTGTCCAATTTCATGGACCAATCGATATCGAATTGAGTCGAAAATATGGGGAACATCATAATATGATGGGAGGAGTCATTTGGTATATTTTGACTGTAATCGAATGGCTAAAACTATGCAATACACTAATCACTCCATTTCAGAACAAACTTCGTACGTACCTGAACTAGACGATTTCATGAGCCAATCGATATCGGATTGAGTCCAATACTTGTGGAACGTAACAATGTTGTGGGGGGAGTCATTTCATGGGTTTTGAGTGTAATCCAATATCTAGAACTATGGAATACACCAACCACCTCATTTCAGAACGAACTTCGTACGAACCTGAATTGTTCAATTTTATGGACCAATCGATATCAGATTGTGTCCAAAACTCTTGGAACATCATAATGTTGTCGGAGGAGTAATTTAATGAGTTTTGAGTGAAATCCAATCTCTAGAACTATGCAATACACCAACCACTCCATTTCATCACGGACTTCGTATGAACTTGAATTGCCCAATTTCATTGGTCAATCAATATCGGATTGAATCCAAAACTTGGTGACATCATAATGTTTTGGGATGAGTCATTTGGTGAGTTTTTGTGAAATCCAATTGCAAAAACTATGCAATACACCAACCACTGCATTAGAGAACGAACTTCGTACGAATATGAAGAGTCCAATTTCTTGGACCAATCGATATCGGATTCAGTCCAAAACTTGGGGAACATCATAATGTTATGGGAGGAGTCATTTGGTGAGTTTTGAGTGAAATCCAATCACTATAACTGTGCCATACATTAACCACTCCATTAGAGAACGAACTTCGTATGAACCTGAATTGTCCATTTTCATGGACCAATCGATATCGGATTGAGTCCAAAACTTGTGGAACGTCACAATATGGTGGGAGGAGTCATTTGGTGAGTTTTGAGTGAAATCCAATCTCTAGAACTATGTAATACACCGACCACTCCATTTTAACACGAACTTCGTACGAATCTGAATTGTCCAATTTCGTGGACCATTCGATATCGGATTGAGCCCAAAACTTGGGGAACATCATAATATGGTGGGAGGATTCGTTTGGTGGTTTTACGTGAAATACAATCTCTAGAACTTTGCAATACACCAAACACTCCATTTCATAACCAACTTCGAAAGAACCTGCATTACCCAATTTCATGGACCAATCGATATCGGATTGAGTCCAAAACGTTGGAAACATCATAAAATGGTAGGAGGAGTCATTTGGTGGGTTTTGAGTGAAACCCAATCTCTACAACTATGCAATACACCACCGACTGCATTTCAGGACGAATTTCGTGCGAACCTAAATTTTCCGATTTCATGGACCAATCGATATAGGATTCAGTCCAAAACTTGGGGAACATCATAATATAGTGGGATGAGTCATTTGGTAGGTTTTGAGAGAAATCCAATTGTTCAATTTCATCGACCAATCGATATCGGATTGAGCCCAAAACTTGTGGCACATCATAATATGGTGGGAGGAGCCTTTTGGTGGGTTTTGAGTGAAATTCAACTGCAAAACTATGCAATATACCAACCACTCCATTTCAGAATGAATTTCGTACGAACCTTAATTGTCAAATTTCATGGACCAATCAATATCGGATTGAGTCCAAAACTTGGGGAACATCATAATGTTGTGGGAGGAGTCATTTGGTGAGTTTTGAGTGAAATTCAACTTCCAAAACTATGCAATACACCAACCACTCCATTTCAGAATAAACTTCGTATGAACATGAATTGTCGAATTTCTTGGACTAGTCGACATCGGATTGAATCCAAAACTTGGGGAACATCATAATGTTGTGGGAGGACTCATTTGGTGAGTGTTCAGTGAAATCCAATCTCTGGAACTGTGCAATACACCAACCACTCCAATTCAGAACGAACTTCGTAAGAACTTGAATTGTCCATATTCAGGGACCAATCAAAATCGTATTGAGTCCAAAACTTGGGAAACATTATAATATGGTGGGAGGAGTCATTTGGTGGGTTTTGAGTGAAATCCAATCTCTAGAACTGTGCAATACATCAACCACTCCATTTCAGAACGAAATTCGTACGAACCGAAATTGTTCGATTTCATGGACCAGTCGATATCAGATTGAGTATAAAACTTGGGGAACATCATAACACGGTGGTAGGAGTCAGTTGGTGTGTTTTGAGTGAAATCCAATCTGTAGAATTATGCAATAGACCAACCACTCCATTTCAAAATGAACTTCGTACGAACTTGAATTGTCCGATTTCAAGGACCAATTGATATCGGATTGAGTCCAAAACTTGGGGAACATCATAATGTTGTGGAGGAGTCATTTCGTGTGTTTTGAGTAAAATCCAATGAAATTGAACAATTGCAAAAACTGTTGAACACACCAACCACTCCATTTCAGAACGAACTTTGTACGAACCTGAAATCTTCCATTTTCTAGACCAATCGATATCAAATTGACTCCAAAACATGGGGAACATCATAATGATGTGGGAGGAGTCTTTTGGTTGGTTTTGAGTGAAATCCACTCTATAGAACTATGCAATACACTAAGCACTCCATTTTCGAACGAACTTTGTGGGAGGAGTCACCTGTGGGTTTTGACTGAAATCCAATGGCATAGTTTCGGAAATTGGTTAAAACTATGCATAGTGGGAGGGGTCATTTGGTGGGTTTTGAGAGAAATCCAATTGTTCAATTTCATGGACCAATTGATATCGGATTGAGCCCAAAACTTGGGGCACATCATAATATGGTGGGAGGAGCCTTTTGGTGGTTTTTGAGTGAAATTCAACTGCCAAAACTATGCAATACACCAACCACTCCATTTCAGAACGAACGTTGTATGAACCTGAATTGTCCAATTTTATGGAACAATCGATATCGGATTGAGCCCAAAACATGGGGAACGTCACAATATGGTGGGTGCCATTTGGCGAGTTCTGAGCGGAATCCAATGGCCAAAATTATGCAACACAAAAACCAGTCCATTTCATAACGAACTTTGTACGAAACTGAATTATCTGATTTCATGGACTAAACGATATCTGATTGAGTTCAAAACTTGGGGAACATCGTAATATGGGGGGAGGAGTCATTCGGTGAGTTTTGAGTGCAATCCAATGGCAAAAACTATACAATACGACAACCAGTCCATTAGAGAACGAACTTCATACGAACATGAATCATCCAATTTCTTGGACCTATCGATATTGGATTGAGCCCAAAACTTGGGGAACATCATAATACGGTGGGAGGAGTCATTTGGCAAGTTTTCAACGAAATCCAAAGGCTAACACTATGCAATACACCAACCACTCCATTTCAGAACGAACTTACGAACCTGAACTTTCAAATTTAATTGACCAATCAATATCAGATTGAGCCCAAAACTTGGGGAACTTCATAATATGGTGGGAGGAGACATTTGGCGAGTTTTGAGAGAACTCCAATGGCTAAAACTGTGCAGTACAAAAACCAGTCCATTTCAGAACGAACTCCGTACGACACTGAATTCTCTGATTTCAATCACCAATCCATGTCGGATTGAGTCCAAAACTTCGAGAACATCATAATATGGTGGGAAGAGTCATTTGGTAGGTTTTGAGTGAAATCCAATCTCTAGAACTATGCAATACACCATCCCCTCCATTTCGGAACGAACTTTGTACGAACCTGAGTTGTTCAATTTCATGGTCTAATCGATCTCGAATTGAGTCTAAAACTTGGGGAACATCATAATATCGTGGGAGGAGTCATTTGGTGGGTTTTGAGTGAAATCCAATCTCTAGAATTATGCAATACACCAACCACTCCATTTCAGAAAGAACTACGTACGAACCTGAATTGTCCAATTTCGTGGACTAATCAATACTGGATTAAGTGCAAAACTTGGGGAACATCAAAATGTTGTGGGAGGAGTAATTTGGTGAGTTTTGGGTGAAATCCAATGGCCAAAACTGTGCAATACACAAACCACTCCGTTTCAGAAAGAACTTCATACGAACCTGAATTGTTCGATTTCGTGGACCAAACGATATCAGATTGAGTACAAACCTTGGGGAACATCATAATATGGTGGGAGGAGTCATTTGGTGGGTTTTTAGTGAAATTCAATATGTAGAAATATGGAATACACCAACCACTCCATTTTAGAAAGTACTTCGTACGAACCTGAATTGTACAATTTCATCGACCAATCGATATCGGATTGAGTCCAACACTTGCAGAATATCATAATGTTGTGGGAGGAGTCGTTTGGTGGGTTTGAGTGAAATCCAATCTCCAGAACTATGCAATACACCAACCACTCCATTTCGTAACAAACTTCGTACGAACCTGAATTGTCCAATTTTTGGACCAATCGATATCGGATTGAGCCCAAACTTGGGGAACATCATAAAACGATGGGAGGAGTCCTTTGGTGGGTTTTGAGAGAAATCCAATCTATAGAAATATGCAATAAAACAAACACTCCATTTCAGAACGAACTTCGTACGAACCTGAATTGTCCACTTTCATGGACCAATCGATATCGGATTGAGTCCAAAACTTAGGAAACATCATAATGTTGTGGGAGGAGTCATTTGTTGAGTTTTCAGTGAAATCCAATGGCTAAAACTATGCAATACACCAAACCACTCCATTTCAGAACAAACTTCGTACTAGCATGAATAGTCCAATTTCTTAGACCAATCGATATCGGATTGAGCCCAAAACTTGGAGAACATCACAATATGGTGGGAGGCGTCATTTGGTGAGTTATGAGTGATATCCAATGGCAAAACCTATGCAGTGCACCAACCACTCCATTTCCGAACGAACTTCGTACGAACCAGAATTGTCCAAATTCTTGGACCAATCGATATAGCCTTGATTCCAAAACATGGGGAACATCATTATGTTGAGGGAGAAGTCATTCGGTGAGTTTTGAGTAAAATCCAAACTCTTGAACTATGCGATACACCAACCACTCCATTTCATAACGAACTTCGTACGAACCTGAATTGTCCAATTTCATTGGCCAATCGACATCGTATTGAGTCCAAAACTAGGGGAACATCATAATGTTGTGGAAGGAGTCATTTGGTGAGTTTTGAGTGAAATCGAATGGCTAAAACGATATAATGCACTAACCACTCCATTTTAGAACGAACTTCATACGAACAAGAATTGTCCAATTTCACGGAATAATCGATATCGGATTGGGTTGAAAACTTAGGGAACATCATAATGTTGTGGGAGGAGTCATTTGGTGAGTCTTGAGTAAAATCCAATCGCTATAACTATGCAATACACCAACCACTCCATTAGAGAATGAACTTCGTACGAACATGAATAGTCCAATTGCTTGGACCAATCGATATCGGATTGAGCTCAAAACTTGGGGAACATCCAAATACGGTGGGAGGAGTCATTTGGTGAGTTTTGAGTGAAATCCAATCTCTAGAACTATGCGATACACCAACCACTCCATTTCAGAACGAACTTCGTACGAATCTGAATTATCCGATTTGATGGACCAATCGATATTGGATTGAGTCCAAAACTTGGGGAACTTCATAATGTTGTGGGAGGAGTCATGTGGTGAGTTTTGAGAGAAATCCAAAGGCTAAAACTGTGCAATACGCCAACCACTCCATTTTACAACAAACTTCGTACGGACCTGAATTGTCCAAGTTCATGGGCCAATTTATATTGGATTGCGTCGAAAAGTTGGGGAACATCATAATGTTGTGCGAGGAGTCATTTGGTGAATTTTGAGTGAAATCCAATGGCGAAAGCTATGCAATACACCAGCCACTCCATTTTAAAACGAACTTCGTACGCACCTGAATAGTCCAATTTCATGGACTAATCGATATGAGATTGAGTCCAAAACATGGAACATCATAACGTTATGGGAGTTGCAATTTGGTGAGTTTTGAGTGAAATCCAATTTCTAAAACTATGCAATACACCAACCACTCCATTTCAGAACGGACGTCGTACGAACCTTAATTGTCCGATTTCATGGACCAATTGATATCGGATTGAGTCCAAAACTTGGGGAACATCAAAATATGGTGGGAGGAGTCATTTGGAGTTTTTTGGGAGAAATTCAATCTCTAGAACTATGCAATACCCCAACCACTCCATTTCAGAACGAACTTCGTACAAACCTGAATTATCCAATTTCGAGGACCGATCGATATCGGATTGCGTCCAAAGCTTGGGGAACATCGTAATATGGTGGGAGGAGTTATTTGGTGGGTTTTGAGTGAAATCCAATCTGTAGAATTGTGCAATACACCAACCACTCTATTTCTAAACGAACTTCGTACGAACCTGAGTTGTCCCATTTCATGGACCGAACGATATCGGATTGAGTCCAAGGCTTGGAGAACGTCATAATATGGTGGGTGGAGTCATTTGGTTGGTTTTGAGTGAAATCCAATATCTAGAACTATCCGATACACCAACCACTTCATTTCAGAATGAACTTCGTACAAACCTGAAATGTACAATTTCGTGGACCAATCGATATTGGATTGAGTACAAAACTTGGGGAACATTGTTGCTACTATTCTTAACAACTAAAATGAGTTATTAAAAATAGCAACTTTAATTCTCGCAAGTGCACAAACCATTTATCGTATAGTTTATGTAAATACGGGGTCGATCCCACGGAGAATGGTAGCTTGGTTCCAAGCTAAATTACTTAGAATGCTAGAAAAACATGGAACAAAGAAACTGACTAACTAGCCAAAGGCAAGGTCGAATTCAACAATGGCTCTTGAAATGAAAAGAAGAAAGTGAAATGAAAGTGCTCGAAAGTAAACACTGGCTGCAATTAACAGATTGTGAAACAATAATTGAGAGGTGTTAGAGCCTTGGAATCCACCACTAGTTTTCCTATCCAAGTTATGAATGCATAGAAATTGACTCAAACTTCATCAACAATAGATTCTCGCATACAAGCCTATGGTATCTAGGTGCAGGATGCATGATTCTCCTAAGGCATGTGATTATGCATGGTATCTACACAACACGTGATCTCTAATATACAACCTAAGCATGGTATCTACTTAGAATAAAGCATACAAGAGGCATTAAGCTCCTTGAGAATATGATAATAACACAAGTCCTAGAACATGGTATCTGTCCTAGTCAACCTATGGTTATTAACCCCTTGAATGATTCTTAGGCCATTCATGTGTTGCTCGTGAAAGGAGAGTAGAATTGGTGAATCTAAACCCCTTCCCAACCTGTGGTAGATGCATAAAATCCTAGTTAGCTACTCCAAGAAAATATCCATCAAGCACATAATAAACTGGAGATTAACAACTTGATAATAAAAGCAAGGAAATCAATTAACTATAAAATCATCCATAACATTGAATATTCATGACTAGGGCTTCATCCTAAGCCCTAACTAAATGGATTAGCTAGACATAACTATGAATACAGAAAATAAGAAACACATAGATAGGATAAAATGAGGACAAGAACCCAGGACAGCTCCAAGCTCCCTTCTCTCTTTGTGGTGAATCTGAATGTGTGTATGAGAGTAATGGATGAAGTGAATGTGTGTGTCTGCCCTATTTGAATGAGTGTGCAGCTCTCTATTTGTAGAGTGCAATTTCGTACTCCCTTTTGGCTGGTGAAGCACACCTCTCTTAGCTTCTTCCAATTGCTCCAGCTGCCCATACTTGCCAACTGCTCCAGCTGCCCAATACATGCTTTGGTTGACTTTGTTTATCTTTCTGGGTTCCCATGCTGATTTGTCTCCCATATGTGGCTGCTCTAATGTGATAGCACATGGCTCTAGGGATGTAGCCACATTAAGTGTGACGGCAGCCAACATGACATTTCTGTGAACTTGGTTCAGTCATTGACATGCTGAGGGCTCCACATTTATCCAATTGGGCTGACATTGGGATATGTTATAATAGACACCCATTGGAACAACTTCTATCAAGGATGTCTCCTCATCCGACCTGTGTAAGTTGCTGAAATGAGGCCTGCAAAATGACCTACGAAACTGGACTGACAAGGAGTGTGGCTCAATTGGTTTTGTCTTTAAGCTCATATTCCTCTTGTGCCACTTAGCCCTTAACATGCACGAATTGTATCAAATGTCATCCTCTTGCTGTCTTAACCTACATAGGCAAGAGACTCAAAATAAAGAGAAGCTCAACAAAATTACTAAGCAAAGAAGGCATGCAAATGTGTGAAATTATGACCTTATCAAACATCATAATGTTGTCGGAGGAGTCATTTGGTGAGTTTCGAGTAAAATCCAATCTCTATAACTATGCAATACACCAACCACTCCATTAGAGAACGAACTTCGTATGAACCTAAATTGTCCAATTTCTTGGACCAATCGATATCGGATTGAGCCCAAAGCTTTGGGAACATCATAATATTGTGGGAGGAGTCATTTGGTGGGCTTTGAGGGAAATCCAATCTCTAGAACTATCCGATAAACCAACCACTCCATTTCATCAAGAACTTCGTACGAACCTGAATTGTACAATTTCATGGACCAATCGATATCGGTTTGAGTCCAGAACCTGGGGAACATCATAATGTTGTGGGAGGAGTCATTTGGTGAGTTTTGAGTAAAATCCAATCGCTATAACTATGCAATACACCAACCACTCCATTAGAGAACGAACTTCATGCGAACTTGAATTGTCCAATTTCATGGACCAATCGATATCGGATTGAGTCCAAAGCTTGGGGAACACCATAATATGGTGGGAGGAGTCATTTGGTGGGTTTTGAGTGAAATTCAATCCCTAGAACTATGTGATACACCAACCACTCCATTTCAAAATGAACTTCATACGACCCTGAATTGTGCAATTTCATGGACCGATCGATATCGGATTGAGTCCAAAACTTGGGGAACATTATAATGTTGTGGGAGTGGTCATCTGGTTAGTTTTGAGTGAAATCTAATGGCTAAAACTATGCAATACACTAACCAGTCGATTTCATACCGAACTTCGTATGAACCTAAATTGTACAATTTCATGGACCAATCGATATTGGATTAAGTCCAACACTTGGGAAACATCATAATGTTGTGGGAGGAGTCATTTGCTAAGTTTTGAGTGAAATCCAAACTCTAGAACTATGCGATACACCATCCACTACATTTCAGAACGAACTTCGTACGAACCTAAATTGTCCAATTTCATGGACTAATCGATATCGGATTGAGTCCAAAACTTGGGGAACATCATAATGTTGTGGGAGGAGTGATTTGGTGAGTTTTGAGTGAAATCCAAACGCTATAACTATGCAATACACCAACCACTCCGTTAGAGAACGAATTTCATACGAACATTAATAGTCCAATTTCTTCGACCAATTGATGTCGACTTGAGCCCAAAACTTGGGGAACATCATAATATGGAGGGAGGAGTCATTTGGTGAGTTTTGAGTGAAATCCAATGGCTAAAACTAAGCAATACACTAGCCTCTCCATTTCATAACGAACTTCGTACGAGCCTAAATTGTCCCATTTCAAGGACCAATCGATATCAGATTGAGTCCAAAACTTGGGGAACATCATAATGTTGTGGGAGGAGTCATTTGGTGCTTTTGAGTGAAATCCAATGGCTAAAACTATGCTATACACCAACCACTCCATTTCATAACAAACTTCGTACGAACCTGAATTCTCGAATTTCATGGACTAATCGATATCGGATTGAGTCCAAAACTTGGGGAACATCATAATGTTTTGGGTGAAGTGATTTGGTGAGTTTTGAGTGAAATCCAATTGCTATAACTATGCAATACACCCAACGGACATGAATAGTCCAATTTCTTGGGCCAATCGATAACGGCTTGAGCCCAAAAGTTGGGGAACATCATTATTTGGTGGGAGGAGTTATTTGGTGAATTTTGAGCGAAATCCAAGGGCTAAAACTATGCAATACATCAACCACTCCATTTCAGAACGAACGTCATACGAACCTAAATTGTCCGATTTCATGGACCAATCGATATCGGATTGAGTCCAAAACTTGGGAAATATCATCATGTTGTGGGAGGCATACTTTGGAGGGTTTTGAGTGAAATCCAATCGCTATAACTATGCAATACACTAACCACTCTATTTCAGAACGAACTTCATACGAACCTGAATTGTCCAATTGCATGGACCAATTGATATCGGATTGAGTCCAAACCTTGGGGAACATCATAATGTTGTGGGAGGAGTCATTTGCTGAGTTTTGAGTGAAATCCAATGGCTAAAACTATGTAATACACCAGCCACTCCATTTCATAATGAACTTTGTACGAACCTGAATTGTCTCATTTCATGGACCAATCAATAGCGGATTGAGTCCAAAACTTGGGGAACATCAAAATATGGTGGGAGAAATCATTTGGCGGGTTTTGATTTAAATCCAATTTCTTGAACTATGCAATACACCAACCACTGCATTTTAGAACGAACATTGTACGAACCTGAATTGTTGAATCTCATGGACCAATCGATATCGGATTGAGTCCGAAGTTTGGGAACACCATAATACAGTGGGAGGAGTCATTTGGTAGGTTTTGAGTGAAATTCATTCTATAGAACTATGCAATACAGCAACCACTCCATTTCAGAACAAACTTCGTACGATCCAGAATTGTCCAATTGCATGGACCAATCGATATCGGATTGAGTCCAAAACTTGGGGAACATCATAATACTGTGGGAGGAGTGATTTGGTGAGTTTTGAGTGAAATCCAATTGCTATAACTATGCAATACACCCAATGGACATGAATAGTCCAATTTCTTTGGCCAATCGATAACGGCTTGAGCCCAAAACTTGGGGAACATCATTATATGGTGGGAGGAGTTATTTGGTGAATTTTGAACAAAATCCAAGGGCTAAAACTATGCAATACATCAACCACTTCATTTCAGAACGAACGTCGTACGAACCTAAATTGTCCGATTTCATGGACTAATCGATATCGGATTGAGTCCAAAACTTGGGAAACATCATCATGTTGTGGGAGGCATACTTTGGAGGGTTTTGAGTGAAATCCAATCGCTATAACTATGCAATACACTAACCACTCTATTTCAGAACGAACTTCATACGAACCTGAATTGTCCAATTGCATGGACCAATTGATATCGGATTGAGTCCAAACCTTGGGGAACATCATAATGTTGTGGGAGGAGTCATTTGCTGAGTTTTGAGTGAAATCCAATGGCTAAAACTATGCAATACACCAGCCACTCCATTTCATAATCAACTTTGTACGAACCTGAATTGTCCCATTTCATGGACCAATCAATATCAGATTGAGTCCAAAACTTGGGGAACATCAAAATATGGTGGGAGAAATCATTTGGCGGGTTTTGATTTAAATCCAATTTCTTGAACTATGCAATACACCAACCACTGCATTTTAGAACGAACATTGTACGAACCTGAATTGTTGAATCTCGTGGACCAATCGATATCGGATTGAGTCCGAAGCTTGGGAACACCATAATATGGTGGGAGGAGTCATTTGGTAGGTTTTGAGTGAAATTCATTCTATAGAACTATGCAATACAGCAACCACTCCATTTCAGAACAAACTTCGTACGAACCAAAATTGTCCAATTGCATGGACCAATCGATATCGAATTGAGTCCAAAACTTGGGGAACATCATAATACTGTGGGAGGAGTGATTTGGGGAGTTTTGAGTGAAATCCAAAGGCTAAAACTATGCAATACACCAACCACTCCATTTCATAACGAACTTCGTACGAACCTGAATTGTCCAATTTCATGGACCAATTGATATCGGATTGGGTCCAAAACTTGGGGAACATCATCATTTTGTGGGAGGAGTCATTCGGTGGGTTTTGAGTGAAATCCAATCTTTAGAACTATGCGATACACCAACCACTCTATTTCAAAACGAACATCATACGAACCTGAATTGTCCAATTTCTTAGACCAATCGATATCGGATTGAGTCCAAAACTTGGGGAACATCATAATGTTGTGGGAGGAGTTATTTAGCGAGTTTTAAGTGAAATCCAATTGCTATAACTATGCAATACACAACCACTCCGTTAGAGAACGAACTTCGTACGAACATGAATAGTCCAATTTCTTCGGCCAATTGATGTCGACTTGAGCCCAAAACTTGGAGAACATCATAATATGGAGGGATGAGCCATTTGGTGAGTTTTGAGTGAAATCCAATGGCTAAAACTATGCAATACACCAACCACTCCATTTCTTAACGAACTTCGTACGAACATGAATAGTCCAATTTCTTGGACCAACCGATATCAGCTTGAGCCCAAAACTTGGGGAACATCATTATGGTTGGAGGAGTCATTTGGTGAAATTAGAGTGAAATCCAATGGCTAAAACTATGCAATACAGCAACCACTCCATTTCAAAACGAACGTCGTACGAATATGAATTGTCCGATTTCATGGACCAACTGATATTGGATTGAGTCCCAAACTTGGGGAACATCAGAATATGGTGGGAGGAGTCGTTCGTAGGGTTTTGATTGAAATCCAATCTCTAGAACTATGCAATACACCAACCACTCCATTTCAAAACTAACTTCGTACAAACCTGAATTGTCCAATTTCATGGACCGATCGATATCGGATTGAGTCCAAAGCTTGGGGAACATCACAATATGGTGGGAGGAGTCATTTGGTGGGTTTTGAGTGAAATCCAATCTCTAGAACTATCTGATACACCAACCACTCTATTTGAGATTGAACTTCGTACGAACCTGAATTGCACAATTTCATGGACCAATCAATATGAGATTAAGTCCAAAACTTGGAAAATATCATAATGTTGTGGGAGGACTTATTTGGTGAGTTTCAAGAGAAATCCAGTTGCTAAAACTATGCAATTCGCCAACCACTGAATTTCAGAATGAACTTCGTACAAAGCAGAATTGTCCAAATTCGTGGACCAATTGATATGGGATTGAGTCCCAAACTTGGGGAACATCATAATATGGTGGGAGAAGTCATCTAGTGTGAAATCCAATATCTAGAACTGTGCAATACACCAGCCACTCCATTTCAGAATGAACTTCTTACGAACCTGAATTGTCCAATTTTATGGCCTAATAGATATCGGATTCAGTCCAAAACTTGGGGAAAATCGTAATATGGTGGGAGGAGTCATCTGGTAGGTTTTGTGTGAAATCGAATCTCTAGAACTATGCAACACACCAATCACTCCATTTTATAACTTACTTCGTATGAACTGGAATTGTCCAATTTCATGGACCAATTGATATCGGATAGAGTCCAAAACTTAGGGAACATCAAAATATGGTAGGGTAAGTCATCTCGTGGGTTTTGAGTGAAATCCAATCTCTAGAACTATGTAATACACCAACCACTCCATTTCATAATGAACTTCGTACGAACCTGAATTGTCCAATTTCATGGATCGATCGATATCGGATTGAGTCCAAAGCTTGGGGAACATCATAATATGGTGGGAGGAGTCATTTGGTGGGTTTTGAGTGAAATCCAATCTCTAGGACTATCTGATACACCAATCACTCTATTTGAGATTGAACTTCGTACGAACCTGAATTGCACAATTTCATGGACCAGTCAATATGAGATTGAGTCCAAAACTTGGGAAATATCAGAATGTTGTGGGAGGACTCATTTGGAGAGTTTTTAGAGAAATCCAGTTGCTAAAACTATGCAATTCGCTAACCACTGAATTTCAGAATGAACTTCGTACAAACCAGAATTGTCCAACTTCGTGGATCAATTGATATGGGATTCAGTCCAAAACTTGGGGAACGTCATAATATGGTGGGAGAAGTCATCTAGTGTGAAATCCAATATCTAGAACTGCGTAGTACACCAACCACTCCATTTTAGAATGAACTTCTTACGAACCTGAATTGTCCAATTTCATGGACTAACAGATATCGGATTGAGTCCAAAACTTGGGGAACATCATAATATGATGGGAGGAGCCATCTGGTAGGTTTTGTGTGAAATCGAATCTCTAGAACTATGCAACACACCAATCACTCCATTTCAGAACTTACTTCGTACGAACCGGGATTGTCCAATTTTGTGGACGAATTGATATCGGATAGAGTCTAAAACTTGGGGAACATCATAATATGGTAGGGTAAGTCATCTCGTGGGTTTTGAGTGAAATCCAATCTCTAGAACGATGCAAAACACCAACCACTCTATTTCAGAATGAACTTCGTACGAACCTGAATTGTCCAATTTGATGGACCAATCGACAACGGATTGAGTCCAAAACTTGGGGAACATCATAATGTTGTGGGAGGAGTCATTTGTGGGTTTTGAGAGAAATCCAATAGCTAGAAATATACAATACACCAACCACCCCATTAGAGAACGAACTTCGTGGTGAACATCATAATACGGTGGGAGGAGTCATCTGGTGGGTTTTGAGTGAAATCCAATCTCTACAACTATGCAATTCGCTAACCACTCCATTTCAGAACGAACTTCGTACGAAAATGAATTGTCCAGTTTCATGGACCAATCAATTTTGGTTTGAGTCCAAAACTTGGGGAACATCATAATATGGTGGGGGGAGTCATCTGGTGGGTTTTGAATAAAATACAATGTCTAGAACTATGCGACACACCAACCACTCCATTTCAGAACGAACTTCGTGCGAACCTAAATTGTCCAATTTCGATGACTAATCGATATCTAATTCAGTCCAAAACTTGGGGAACAACATAATATGGTAGGAGAAGTAATCTGGTAGGTTTTGAGCGAAATCCAATCTTTTTAACTATGCAATGCACCAACAACTCCATTTCAGAACGAACTTCGTACGAACCTGAATTGTCCAATTTCATGGACCCATCGATATCGGATTGAGTCCAAAACTTGAGGAACATCATAATACGGCGGGAGGAGTCAATTGGTGAGTTTTGAGTAAAATTCAATTGCTAAAACTATTCAATACACCAACCAATCCATTTCAGAACGAACTTCGTACGAAAATGAATTGTCCAATTTCATGGACCCATCGATATTGGACTGAGTCCAAACCTTGAGGAACAACATTATATGGTGGGAGGAGTCATTCGGTGGGTTTTGAGTGAAATCCACTCTCTAGAACCATTATGAAACTGAATTTTCTAATTTCATAGACAAATCGATATCGGATTGAGTCCAAAACTTGGGGAACATCATAATATGGTGGGAGGAGTCATCTGGTGGGTTTTGAGTGAAATCCAATCTCTAGAACTATGCAATACACCAACCACTCCATTTCAGAATGAACTTTGTACGAACCGGAATTCTCCAATTTCCTGGAGCAATCGATATCGGTTTGAGCCAAAAAGTTGGGGAACATCATAATATAGTTGGAGGAGTCAATTGTTGGGTTTTGAATGAAATCCAATCTATAGAACTATGCAATACACCAACCACTCCATTTCAGAACTTACTTCGTACGAACCTGAATTGTCCAATTTTATGGACCAATTCGTATCGGATAGAGTCCAAAACTTGGAGAACAACATTATGTGGTCGGGGAAGTCATCTGGAGGGTTTTGAGTGAAATCCAGTCTCTAGAAATATTTGGCACACCAAGCACTCCATTTCAGAGCGAACTTCGTACGAACCTGAATTGTCCAATTTCATGGAGCAATCGTTGTCGGATTGAGTCCAAAACTTGCGGAACATCATAATGTTGTGGGAGGAGTCATCTGGTGAGTTTTGAGTGAAATCCAATGGCTAAAACTATGTAATACACCAACCACTCCATTTCAGAACGAACATCGTACGAACCTGAATTCTCCAATTTCCTGGAGCAATCGATATCGGATTGAGTCCAAAACTTGGGGAACATAATAATATGGTGGGAGGAGTCATCTGGTGGGTTTTGTGTGAAATCCAATATCTAGAACTATGTAATACACCAACCACTCCATTTCAGAACTTACTTCGTACGAACCTGAATTGTCCAATTTTATGGACCAATTCATATCGGATAGAGTCCAAAACTTGGGGAACAACATTATGTGGTCGGGGAAGTCATCTGGTGGGTTTTGAGTGAAATTCAATCTCTAGAACTATGCAATACACCAACCACTCCATTTCAGAATGAACTTTGTACGAACCTGAATTCTCCAATTTCCGGGAGGAATCGATATTGGTTGGAGTCAAAAACTTGGAGAACATCATAAAATGGTGGGAGGAGTCATTTGTTGGGTTTTGAATGAAATCAAATCACGAGAACTATGAAATACGCAAACCACTCCATTTCAGAACGAACTTCGTACGAACTTGAATTGTCCAATTTCATGGAACAATCGATGTCGGATTGAGTCCAAAACATGACGAACATCATAATGCTGTGGGAGGAGTCATTTGTGAGTTTTGAGTGAAATCCAATTGCTAAAACTATTGAATACCCCAACAACTCCATTTCAGAACGACCTTCGTACGACTCTGAATTGTCCGATTTCATGGACCAATCGATATCGGATTGAGTCCAAGGCTTGGGGAACATGATAATGTTATGGGAGGAGTCATTTGGTGGGTTTTGAGTGAAATCCAATCTATAGAACTATGCAATACTCCAACCACTCCATTTCAGAACGAACATCGTACGAACCTGAATTCTCCACTTTCCTGGAGCAATTGATATCGGATTGAGTCCAAAACTTGGGGAACATCGTAATATGGTGGGAGGAGTCATTTGGTGGGCTTTGAGTGAAATCCAATCTCTAGAAATATGCAATACACCAACCACTCCATTTCAGAACGAACTTCGTACGATCCTGAATTCTCCAATTTCCAGGACCAATCGATATCAGATTGGTAGGCATAGTCATTTGGAGGTCTTTGAGTGAAAGCCTTGTACGAACCTGAATTGTCCGATTTCAAGGACCAGTAGATTTCGGATTGAGTCCAAAACTTAGGGAACATCATACTATGGTGGGGGGGTCATTTGGAGATTTTTGAGTGAAGTCCAATGGCTGAAACTGTGCAATACCCCAACCACTCCATTTCAGAACGAACTTCGTACGAACCTGAATTGTCCAATTTCAAGGACCAATCAATATCGGATTGAGTCCAAAACTTAGGGAACAACATAATGTCGTGGGAAGAGTCATTTGGTGAGTTTGAGTGAAATCCAATGGCTATAACTATGCAATACACCAACCACTCCATTAGAGAACGAACTTCGTCCAATCGATATCAGATTGATCCCAAAACTTGGGGAACATCGTAATATGGAGGGAGGAGTCATTTGGTGGGATTAGAGTGAAATCCAATCTCGAGAACTATGCAATACTCCAACCACTCCACTTCATAACGAACTTCGTACGGACCTGAATTATCCAATTTCAAGGAGCAATCAATATCGGATGGAGTCCAAAACTTGGGGAACATCATAACGTGGTGGGAGGATTCATTTGGTGAGTTTTGAGTGAAATCAAATGGCTAAAACTATGCAATACACCAACCACTCCATTTCATATTGAACTTCGTACGAACCTGAATTGTCCAATTTCATGGACCTATCGATATTTGATTGCGTCAAAAACGTGGGGAACTTCATAATATGGTGGGAGGAGTCATTTGGTGGGCTTTGAGTGAAATCCAATCTCTAGAAATATGCAATACGCCAACCACTCTATTTCATAACAAACTTCGTACGATCCTGAATTATCCAATTTCATGGATCAATCGATATCGGATTGAGTCCAAAACTTGACGAACATCATAATGTTGTGGGAGGTGTCATTTGGTCAGTTTTGAGTCAAATCCAATCTATAGAACTATGCGATACCCTAACCACTCCATTTCAGAACGAACTTCGTACGAACATGAATAGTCCAATTTCTTGAACCAATCGATATCGGATTGAGTGAAATCCAGTCTACAAAACAATGGAATGCACTAACCACTCCATTTCAGAACGAATTTCGTACGAACTTGAAATGTCCAGTTTCGTGGACCAATCCATATTGGATTGACTCTGAAGCGTGGGGAGCATCATAATATGGTGCGAGCAGTCATTTGGTGGGTTTTGAGTGAAATCCAACCTTTAGAACAATGCAATGCTCCAACCACTCCATTTTCGAACGAACTTTGTATGAACCTGAATTATCCAATTTCATGGACCAATCGATATCTGATTGAGTCCAAAACTTGGGGAACAACATAATGTTGTGGTAGGAGTCATTTGGTGAGTTTTGAGTGAACTCCAATGGTTGTAACTATGCAATAAACCAACCACTTCATTAGAGAGTGAACTTTGTACGAACACGAATAGTCCAATTTCTTGGACCAATCGGTATCGGATTGAGGCCAAAACTCGGGGAACATGGTAATACGGTGGGAGGAGTCATTTGTTGTGTTTTGAGAGAAATCCAATGGCTAAAACTATGCAATACACCAACCACTCCATTTCATAACGTACCTCGTACGAACCTGGGTTATCCAATTTCAAGGACTAATCGAAGTCGGACTTAGTCCAAAACCTGGGGAAGATCACAATGTCGTTGGAGGAGTCATTTGGTGGGTTTTGGGTGAAATGCAATGGATGAAACTATGCAATACACCAACCACTCCATTTCTGAACGAACTTCGTACGAACTTGAATTGTCCAATTTCATGGATCAATCAATTTCGGATTGAGTCCAAAACTTGGGGAACATCATACTGTTGTGGGAGGAGTCATGTGGTGGGTTTTGAGTGAAATCCAATCTCTAAAACTATGCGATACCCCAACCACTTCATTTCAGAAAGAACTTCGTACGAACCTGAATTATCCAATTTCATTGACCAATCGAGATAGGATTGAGTCTAAAACATGGAGAACATCATAATATGGTGGGAGGAGTCATTTGGTGGGCTTTGAGTGAAATCCAATCTCTAAAACTACGCGATACACCAACCACTCCATTTCAGAACAAACTTCGTACGAACCGGAACTATCCAGTTTCATGGACCAATCGATATTGCATTAAGTCCCAAACCTTGGGGAGCATCATAATGTCGTGGGAGGAGTCATTTGGTGAGTTTTGAGTGAAATCCAATCGCTATAACTATGCAATACACCAACCACTCCATTAGAGAACGCTGTTCGTTCGAACACGAATAGTACAATTTCTCAGACCAATCGATATTGGATTAAGTCCAAAACCTGGGGAACATCGTAATATGGTGGGAGGAGTCATTTGGTGAGATTTGAACGAAATCCAATCTCAAAAACTATGCAATGCACTAACCACTCTATTTTAGAACGAACTTCTTACGAACCTGAATTGTCCAATTTCATGGACCAATTGATATCGTATTGAGTCCAAAACTTGGGGAACATCATAATGTCGTGGGAGGAGTCATTTGGTGAGGATAGAGTGAAATCCAATGGCTATAACTATGCAGTACACCAACCACTCCATTAGAGAACGAACTTCGTCCAAACACGAATAGTCCAATTTCTTGGACGAATCGATATCGGATTGATCCCAAAACTTGGGGAACAGCGTAATACGGAGGGAGGAGTCATTTGGTGATTTTTGAATGAAATCCAGTCTCGAGAACTATGCAATACTTCAACCACTCCATTTCTTAACGAACTCCGTACGGACCTGAATTGTCCAATTTCAAGGACCAACCCATATCGGATTGAGTTTGAAACTTGGGGAACATCACAATGTCGTGGCATGAGTTGTTTGGTGAGTTCTGAGTGAAATCCAATGGCTAAAACTATACAATACACCAACCACTCCATTTTAGAACGAACTTCGTACGAACCTGAATTGTCCAATCTCATGGACCAATCGATATCGGATTGAGTCCAAAACTTGGGGAACATCATCATATGGTGGGAGGAGTCATTTGGTGGGTTTTGAGTGAAATCCAATCTCTTGAACTATGCAATACACCAACCACTCTATTTTAGAACGAACTTCATACGAACCTGAATTGTCCAATTTCATGGACCAATCGATATTGGATTGAGTCCAAAAGTTGGGGAACATCATAATATAGTGGGAGGAGTCATTTGGTGGGTTTTGAATAAAATCCAATCTCTAGAACTATGCAATACACCAACCACTCTACATTAGAACGAACTTCGTACGAACCAGCATTGTCCAATTTCATGGTCCAATTGATATCGGATTGAGTCCAAAACTTTGAGAACATCATAATATGGTGGGAGGAGTCATTCGGTGGGTTCTGAATGAAATCCAATCGCTATAACTAATGCAAATGTGACGACTGGCATCTTATTTTGTTCGTTTATCCTAAACTTTCTCAGCAACCAAACAGAGCAATATCACGAGAAACTAAAGATTATAGGTGTTTTTATGTCTACTTGAACTACACAAACCACTCCATTAGAGAACGAACTTCGTACGAACCTGAATAGTCCAATTTCATGGATCAATCGATATCGGATTGGGTCCAAAACTTTGGGAACATCATAATATGGGGGAATGAGTCATTTGGTTTGTTTTGAGTGAAATCCATTCTCTGGAGCAATGAAATACACCAAGCACTCCATTTTAGGGCAAACTTCGTACAAACCTGAATTGTACAATTTCATGAACCAATCGATATCGGATTGAGTACTAAACTTTGGGGACATCATAATATGGTGGGAGGAGTCATTTGGTCGGTTTTGAGTAAAATCCAATCTCTACCACTATCCAATACACCAACCACTCCATTTTAGTACGAACGTCGTACGAACCTGAATTGTCCAATTTCATGGACCAATCGATATGGGATGGAGTTCCAAAACTTGGGGAACATCATAATATGGTGGAGGAGTCATTCGGGGGGTTTCGAGTGAAATCCAATCCCTAGAACTATGCAGTACACCAACCATTCCATTTTAGAAAGAACTTCGTACGAACCTAAATTGTCCAATTTCATGGACCAATATATATCGGATTGAGTCCCCAAGATTGGGAACATCATAATATGGTGGGAGGAGTCATTTGGTTGGTTTTGAGTGAAATCCAATCTCTAGAACTATGCAATACGCCAACCACTCCATTTTAGAATGAACTTCGTACGAACCTGAATTGTCCATTTTCATGGACCAATCAATATCGGATTGAGTCCAAAACTTAGGGAACATCATAATGTGGTGGGAGGAGTCATTTGGTGGGTTTTGAGTGAAATCTCAGTTCTAGAACTGGGCAGTACACAAACCACTCCATTTTAGAATGTACTTCGTACGAACCTGAATTGTCTAATTTCATGGACCAATCGATATCGGATTGAGTCCAAAACTTGGGGAACATCATAATATGCTGGGAGGAGTCATTCGGTGGGTTTTGAGTGAAATCCAATCTGTAGAACTATGCAATACACCAACCATTCCATTTTAGAACGAACTTCGTACGAACTTGAATTGGCCAATTTCATGGCCCAATCGATACTGGATTGAGTCCAAAACTTTGGGCACATCATAATATGGTGGGAGGAGTCATTTGGTGGGTTTTGAATGAAATCCAATCTCTAGAACTATGCAATATACCAACCACTCTATATTAGAACGAACTTCGTACGAACCAGCATTGTCCAATTTCATGGACCAATTGATATCGGATTAAGTCCAAAACATTGGGAACATCATAATATGGTGGGAGGAGTCATTCGGTGGGTTTTGAATGAAATCCAATCGCTATAACCATGCACTACACAAACCACTCCATTAGAGAATGAACTTCGTACGGACGTGAATAGTCCCATTTCATGGTTCAATCGATACCGGATTGAGTCCAAAACTTTGGGAACATCATAATATGGTGGGAGGAGTCATTTGGTGGGTTTTGAGTGAAATCCAATCTCTAGAGCAATGAAATACACCAAGCACTCCATTTTACAACGAACCTCGTACGAACCTGAATTGTCCCATTTCATGAAACAATCGATATCGGATTGAGTCCAAAACTTTGGGCACATCATAATATAGTGGGAGGATTCATTTGGGGGGGTTTTGAGTAAAGTCCAATCTCTACAACTATATAATACACCAACCACTCCATTTTAGAACGAACTTCGTACGAACCTGAATTGTCCAATCTCATGGACCAATTGATATCGGATTGAGTCCAAAACTTGGGGAACGTCATCATATGGTGGGAGGAGTCATTTGGTGGGTTTTGAGTGAAATCCAATCTCTTGAACTATGCAATACACCAACCACTCTATTTTAGAACGAACTTCATACGAACCTGAATTGTCCAATTTCATGGACCAATCGATATTGGATTGAGTCCAAAAGTTGGGGAACATCATAATATGGTGGGAGGAGTCATTTGGTTGGTTTGGAGTGAAATCCAATCTCTAGAACTATGCAATACACCAACCACTCCATTTTAGAATGAACTTCGTACGAACCTGAATTGTCCAATTTCATGGACCAATCGATATCGGATTGAGTCCAAAACTTGGGGAACATCATAATGTGGTGGGAGGAGTCATTTGGTGGGTTTTGAGTGAAATTTCAGTTCTAGAACTGGGCAATACACAAACCACTCCATTTTAGAATGTACTTCGTACGAACCTGAATTGTCTAATTTCATGGACCAATCGATATCGGATTGAGTCCAAAACTTGGGGAACATCATAATATGCTGGGAGGAGTCATTCGGTGGGTTTTGAGTGAAATCCAATCTGTAGAACTATGCAATACACCAACCACTCCATTTTAGAACGAACTTCGTACGAACCCGAATTGTCCAATTTCATGGACCAATCGATATGGATTGAGTCCAAAACTTGGGGAACATCATAATATGCTGGGAGGAGTCATTTACTGGGTTTTGAGTGAAATCCAATCTCTAGAACTGTGCAACACAACAATCACTCCATTTTAGAACGAACTTTGTACGAACCTAAATTGTCCGAATTCATTGACCAATTGACATCAGATTCAGTCCAAAACTTTGGGAACATCATAATATGGTGGAGGAGTCATTCGGTGGGTTTTGAGTGAAATCCAATTTGTAGAACTATGCAATACACCAACCACTCCATTTTCGAACGAACTTCGTACGAACCAGAATTGTCCAATTTCATGGACCTGTCGATATCGGATTGAGTCCAAAACTTGGGGAACATAATAACATGGTGGCAGGACTCATTTTGTGGGTGTGAAATCCAATGTCTAGAACTAAGCAATACACCAGCCACTCCATTTTAGAACGAACGTGGTACTAACCTGAATTGTCAAATTTCATGGACCAATCGATATCGGATTGAGTCCAAAACTTGGGGAGCATCATAATATGGTGGAGGAGTCGTTTGGTGGGTTTTGAGTGAAATCCAATCCCTAGAACTGTGTAGTACACCAACCACTCCATTTTAGAATGAACTTCATACGAACCTGAATTGTCCAATTTCATGAGCCATTAGATATCAGATTGAGTCCAAAACATTGGCACATCATAATATGGTGGGAGGAGTCATTTGGTTGGTTTGGAGTGAAGTCCAATCTGTAGAACTATGCAATACACCAACCTTTCCATTTTAGAATGAACTTCGTACGAACCTGAATTGTCCAACTTCATGGACCAGTCGATATCGGATTGAGTCCAAAACTTGGAGAACATCATAATATGGTGGCAAGAGTCATTTTGTGGGTTTTGAGTGAAATCCAACCTCTAGAACTATGCAATACACCAACCACTCCATTTTAGAACGAACGTCGTACTAACCTGAATTGTCCAATTTCATGGACTAATCGATATCGGATTGAGAACAAAACTTAGGGAACATCATAACATGGTGGAGGAGTCATTCGGTGGTTTTGAATGAAATTCAATGCCTAGAACTATGCAGTACACAAACCACTCCATTTTAGAACGGACTTCGTACGAACCTGAATGGTCCAATTTCATGGACAAATTCATATAGGATTGAGAACAAAACTTGGGGAACATCATAATATGGTGGAGGTGTCATTCGGTGGGTTTTGAATGAAATTCAATCCCTAGAACTATGTAGTACACAAACCACTCCATTTTAGAACGGACTTCGTACGAACCTGAATTGTCCAATTTCATGGACAAATTCATATAGGATTGAGTCCAAAACTTTGGGAACATCATAATATGGCAGGAGGAGTCATTTGGTGGGTTTTGAGTGAAATCCAATCTCTAGAACTATGCAATACACCAGCCACTCCATTTTAGAACGAACTTCGTACGAACCTGAATAGTCCAATTTCATGGACCTATCGATATCGGATTGAGTCCAAAACTTTGGGAACATCATAATATGGTGGGAGGAGTCATTTGGTGGGTTTTGAGTGAAGTCCAATCTCTAGATCTATGGAATACACCAGTCACTCCATTTTAGAACGAACTTCGTACGAACATGAATTGTTGAATTTCGTGGACCAATCGATATCGAATTGAGTCCAAAACTTGGGGAAAATCGTAATATGGTGGGAGGAGTCATTTGGTGGGTTTTCAGTGAAATCCAATCTCTAGATCTATGGAATACACCAACCAGTCTATTTTCGAACGAACTTCGTACGAACTAAATTGTCCAATTTCATGGACCAATTGATATCGGATTGAGTTCCAAACTTGGGGAAGATCGTAATATGGTGGGAGGAGTCATTTGGTTGGTTTTGAGTGAAATCCAATCCCTAGAACTATGGAATACACCAACCACTCCATTTTAGAATGAACTTCATACGAACCTGAATTGTCCAATTTCATGGACCAATTGATATCAGATTGAGTCCAAAACTTTGGCAACATCAGAATATGGTGGGAGTCATTTGGTGGGTTTTGAGTGAAATCCAATCTCTACAGCAATGAATTACACCAACCACCCCATTTTAGAACGAACTCCGTACGAACCTGAATTGTCCAATTTTATGAACCAATCAATATCGGATTGAGTCCAAAACTTTGGGGACATCATAATATGGTGGAGGAGTCATTTGGTGGGTTTTGATTGGCATTCAATCTCGACAACTATGCAATACATTAACCACTCCATTTTAGAACGAACTTCGTACGTACCTGAATTGTCCAATTTCATTTACCAATCGATATCGGATTGAGGGTAAAACTTGGGGAACATCATAATATGGTGGGAAGAGTCATTTGGTGGGTTTTGAGTGAACTCTAATCTCTAGATCCATGGAATACACGAACCACTCCATTTTGGAACGAACTTCGTAAGAACAGGAATTGTCCAATTTGATGGACCAATCGGTATCGGATTGAGTCCAAAACTTTGGGAACATCGTAATATGATGGGAGGGGTCATTTGGTTGGTTTTGAGGGAAATCCAATCTCTAGAACTATGCAAGACACCAACCACTCCATTTTAGAATGAACTTCGTACGAACCTGAATTGTCCAATTTCATGGACCAATCGATATCGGATTGAGTACAAAACTTTGGGAACATCATAATATGGTGGGAGGAGTCATTTGGTTGATTTTGAGTGAAAACCAATCTCTAGAACTCTGCAATACACCAACCACTCTATTTTGAAATGAACTTCGTACGAACCTGAATTGTCGAATTTCATGGACGAATCGATATCGGATTGAGTCCAAAACTTGGGACACATCATAATATGGTGGGACGAGTCATTTGGTTGGTTTTGGGAAACATCCAATCTCTAGAGCAATGCAGTACACCAACCACTCCATTTTAGAACGAACTTCGTATGAACCTGAATTGTCCAATTTCATGAACCAATCGATATCGGATTGAGTCCAAAAGTTTGGGAACATCATAATATGATGGGATGAGTCATTTGGTGGGTTTTGAGAAACATTCAACCTCTAGAACTATCCAATACACCAACCACTCCATTTTAGAACGAACTTCGTACTAACTTGAATTGCCAAATTTCATTTACTAATCGATATCGGATTGAGGGCAAAACTTGGGGCACATTATAATGTGGTGGGAGGAGTCGTTTGGTGAGTTTTGAGTGAAATCCAGGGGCTAAAAATACACAATACACCAACCACTTCATGAGAGAACGAACTTCGTATGAACATGAATAGTCCAATTTCTTGGACCAATCGATATCGGATTGAGCCCAAAACTAGTGGAACAACGTAATATGGTGGGAGGTGTCATTTGGTGAGTTTTGATTGAAATCTGATTGCAAAAACTATGAAATACACCAACCACTCCTTTAGAGAACAAACTTTGTACGAACATGAATAGACCAATTTCATGGACCGATTGACATTAGATTGAGTCCAAAACGGGGGGAACATCGTAATATGGTGGGAGGAGTCATTTAGTGGGCTTTCAGTGAAATTCAGTCCCTAGAACTATGCAAGACACCTACCACTCCATTTCAGAACGAACATCGTACGAACTGAATTGTCCAATTTCATGGACCAGTCTTTATCGGATTGAGTCCAAAGCTTGGGGAAGATCATAATGTGGTGGGAGGAGTCATTTGATGTGTTTTGAGTGAAATCAATCTCTAGAACTATGCGATACACCAATCACTCCATTTTAGAACGAACTTTGTGTGAACCTGAATTGTCCAATTTCATGGACCAATCGATATCAGATTGAGTCCAAAATTTGGGGAACATAATAATATGGTGGGAGGAGTCATTCCGTGGTTTTTGAGGGAAATCCAATCTCTAGAACAATGCAATACACCAACCACTCCATTTCAGAACGAACATCGTACGAACTTGAATTGTCCAATTTCATGGACCAATCAATATCGGATTGAGTCCAAACTTGGGGAACATCATAATGTTGTGGGAGGAGTCATTTGGGGAATTTTGAGCGAAATCCAATTGCGAAAAACTATGCAATACACCAACCACTCAATTAGAGAACGACCTTAGTACGGACATGATTAGTTAAATTTCATGGACCAATCGATTTCGGATTGGGTCCAAAACTTGGGGAACATCGTAACGTTCTGGGAGGAGTCATTCGGAGAGTTTTGAGTGAAATCCAATGGCTAAAACTATGCAATACACCAACCACTCCATTTCAGAACGGACTTCGTACGAACCTGAATTGTCCCATTTCATGGACCAATCGGTATGGGATTGTGTCCAAAGCTTGGGGAACATCATAATGTTGTGGGAGGAGTCATTCGTTTGAGTTTTGAGTGAAATCCACCCGTTATATCTATGCAATACACCAACCACTCCATTAGTGAACAACCTCCGTACGGACATGAATAGTTCAATTTCATAGACCAATCAATTTCGGATTGGGTCCAAAACTTGGGGAACATCATAATGTTGTGGGAGAAGTCATTTGGTGAGTTTTGAATGAAATCCAATTGCTATAACTATGCAATAAACAAACCACTCTATTAGAGAACGAACTTCGTACGAACCTGAATAGTCCAATTTCATGGACCTATCAATATAAGATTGAGTCCAAAACTTTGGGAACATCATAATATGGTGGGAGGAGTCATTTGGTGGGTTTTGAGTGAAGTCCAATCTCTAGATCTATGGAATACACCAATCACTCCATTTTAGAACGAACTTCGTACGAACTTGAATTGTCCAATTTCATGGACCAATCGATATCGGATTGAGTCCAAAACTTGGGGAACATCATAATGTTCTGGGAGGAGTCAATTGGTGAGTGTTGAGTGAAATCCAATCTCTATAACGATGCAATATAGCAACCACTCCATTAGAGAACGAAGTTCTTTCGAACATGAACAATCCAATTTTATGGACCAATCGATATCGAATTGAGTCCAAAACTTGGGGAACATCATAATGCTGTGGGAGGAGTCATTTGGTGAGTTTTGAGTGAAATCCAATGGCAAACACTATGCAATACACCAACCACTCCATTATAGAACGAACTTTGTACAAAAATGAATTGTCCAATTTCATTGACCAATCGATATCGAATTGAGTCCAAAATTTGGGGAACATCATAATGTTGTGGGAGGAGTCATTTGGTGTGCTTTGAGTGAAATCCAATCTCTAGAACAATGCGAGACACCAACCACCCCATTTCAGAACGAACTTCCTACGAACCTGAATTGTCCAATTTCATGGACCAATCGATGTCTGATTGAGTCTAAAACATGGGGAACATCATAATGTTGTGGGAAGAATTATTTGGTGAGTTTTGAGTAAAATCTAAGGGATAAAACTATGCAATACACCAACCACTCCATTTCAGAACGAACTTTGTACGAACCAGAATTGTCCAATTTCGTGGACCAATCGATATAGGATTGAGTCCCAAACTTGGGGAACATCATAATGTTGTTGGAGGTGTCATTTGGTGGGCTTTGACTGAAATCCAATCTCTAGAACTATGTGATATACCAACCACTCTATATCAGAATAAGCTTCGTGCGAACCTGAATTGTCCAATTTCATGGGCCAATTGATATCGGAACTGAGTAAAAAACTTGGGGAATATCATAATATGGTGGGAGGAGTCCTTTGGTGTGCTTTGAGTGAAATCCAATCCCTAGAACTATGCGTTACACCAACCACTCCATTTCCGAACGAACTTCGTACGAACCTGAAGTGTCAAATTTCATGGACCAATCGATGTCCAATTGAGTCCAAAACAAGGGGAACTTCATAATGTTGTGGGAGGAGTTATTTGGTGAGTTTTGAGTAAAATGCAAAGGCTGACACTATGCAATACACCAACCACTCCATTTCAGAACGAACTTCGTATGAACCAGAATTGTCACATTTCGTGGACCAATCGATATAGTATTGAGTCCAAAACTTGGGAAACATCGTAATGTTGTGGGAGGAGTCTTTTGGCGGTTTTGAGTGAAGTCCAATCTCTAGAACTATGCGATATACCAACCACTATTTCAGAACAAACTTCGTGCGAACCTGAATTGTCCAATTTCATGGACCAATCGATATCGGATGGAGTAAAAAACTTGGGGAACATCATAACATGGTGGGAGGAGTCATTTGTTGAGTTTTTTGCGAATCCAATGGTGAAAACTATGCAATACACCAACCACTCCATTTCAGAACTTGAATTGTCCGATTTCACAGACTAATCAATATCGGATTCAGTCTAAAACTTGGGGGACATCACAATACGGCGGGAGGAGTCACTTGGTGGATTTTGTGTGAGATCCAATCTCTAGCACTATGCAGTACACCAACCACTCCATTTCATATTGAACTTCATACGAACCTGAATTCTCCAATTTCATGGACTAATCGATATCGGATTGAGTCCAAAACTTGGGGAACATCATAGTATGGTGGGAGAAGTCATTTCGTGAGTTTTATGCGAATCCAATCGTTAAAACTAGGCAATACACCAACCACTCCATTTTAGAACGAACTTCGAACGAACTTGAATTGTCCGATTTCATGGACCAATCGATATCGGATTCAGTCCAAAACTTACGGGACATCATAATACGGTGGGAAGAGTCATTGGGTGGGTTTTCAGTGAAATCCAATCTATAGAGCTATGCAATACACCAACCACTCCATTTTAGAACGAACTTCGTACGAACCAGAGTGGTCCGATTTCATGGACCAATCGATATCGGCTTGAGTCCAAAACTTGGAGAACATCATAATATGGTGGGGGGAGTCATTTGGTGAGTTTTGAGTGAAATACAATTTCAAAAACTATGAAATACACCAACAACTCCATTAAGGAACGAACTTCGAACGAACATGAATAGTCCAATTTCTTGGACCAATCGAGATCGGATTGAGCCAAAAACTTGGGGAACATCATAATATGGTGGGAGGAATCATTTGGTGAGTTTTGAGCGAAATCCAATGTCTAAAACTATGCAATACACCAACCGCTCCATTTTAGACCGAACTTCATACGTACCTGAATTGTCCGATTTCATGGACAAATCGATATCGAATTGAGTCCAAAACTTATGGAACATCATAATATGGTGGGAGGAGTCATTTAGTGGGTTTTGAGTGAAATCCAATCCCTAAAACTATGCAATACACCAACGACTCCATTTGAGAACGAACTTCGTAAGACCCTGAATTGTCCGATTTCATGAACCAATCGATATCGGATTGAGCTCAAAACTTGGGGTACATCAGAATATGGTGGGACTAGTCAATTGGTGAGATTTGAGAGAAATCCAATGGTTAAAACTATGCAATACGCCAACCCCTCTGTTTTAGAACGAACTTCGTAAGAACCTATATTGTCCAATTTCATGGACCAATAGATATCAGATTGAGTCCAAAACTTGGGCAACATCATAATATCGTGAGTCTTGAGTGAAATCCAATGTCTAAAACTATGCAATACACCAACCAGTCCATTCTAGAACGAACTTCGTACGAACTTGAATTGTCCAATTTCATGGACCAATCGATATCGGATTAGGATGAAAACTTGGGTATATCATGATATGGTGGGACGAGTCATTTGGAGAGTTTTGATCGACATCCAGTGGTTAAAACTATGCAATACACCAACCCCTCCATTTAAGAATGAACTTTGTACGAACCTGAATTGTCCAATTTGATGGGCAGTAGATATCGGATTGAGTCCAAAACTTATGGCACATCATAATATGGTGGGAGGAGTCATTTGGTGGGTTTTGAGTGAAATCCAATCCTAAAAACTATGAAATACACCAACCACTCCATTTTAGAACGAACTTCGTACGAACATGAATTGTCCAATTTCATGGACCAATAGATATCGGATTGAGTCCAAAACTTGGGGAACATCATAATGTTTTGGGAGGAGTCATTTAGTGAGTTTTGAGTGAAATTCAACGGCTAAAACTATGCAATATACCAACCACTCTATTTCATAACGAACTTCGTACGAATCTGAATTGTTCGATTTCGTGGGCCAATCGATATTGGACTGAGTCCAAAACTTGGTGAACATGATAATATGGTGGGAGGAGTCATTTGGTGGGTTTTGAGAGAATTCTAATCTCTAGAACTACCATACACCAACCGCTCTATTTCATAACGAACTTCCTACGAACTTGAATTGTCCAACTTTATGGACCAATAGATACCGGATTAAGTCCAAAACTTCGGTAACGTCATAATGTTGTGTGAGGAGTCATTTGGTGAGTTTTGAGTGAAATCCAACCCCTAGACCTATGCAATAAACCAACCACTCCATTTCAGAACGAACTTCCTACAAACCTGAAGAGTCCAATTTCATGGACCAATCGATATCAACTTGAGCCTAAAACTTGTGGAACATCATAATATGGTGGGAGGAGTTATTTGGTAAGTTTTTAGCAAAATCCAGTGTCTAAAACTATGCAATACACCAACCACTCCATTTTAGAATGAACTTCGTATGAACCTGAATTATCCGATTTCTTAGACCAATCGATATCGGATTGAGTCCAAAACTTCGGGAACATCATAATATGGAGGGAGGAGTCATTTGGTGGGTTTTGAGTTAAATCCAATCTCTATAACAATGCAATAGACCAACCACTCCATTTCAGAACGAACTTCGTACGAATCTGAATTGACCGATTTGATGGACCAATCGATATCGAATTCAGTCCAAAGCTTGGGGAACGTCATAATATGGTGGAAGGAGTCATTTTGTAGATCTTGAGTGAAATCCAGTCTCTAGAACTATGCCATGCACTAACCACTCCATTTCAGAATGAACTTCGTACCAACCTGAATTGTCCAATTTCATGGACCAATCGATATTGGATTGAATCTAAAACTAGGGGAACATCATAATGTTGTGGGCGGAGTCATTTATTCAGTTTTGAGTGAAATCCAATTGCTAAAACTATGCAATACACCAACCAATCCATTTCAGAATGAACTTCGTACAAACCTGAATTGTTTGATTTGATGGACCATTAGATAAAGGATTGAGTCCAAAACTTGGGGAACATCATAATTATATGGGTGGAGTCATTTCGTGAGGTTTGAGTGAAATCCGACAGCAAAAACCATACAATACACAAACCACTCCATTAGATAACAAACTCCTTACGAACAAGAATAGTTCCATTTCTTGGACCAATCGATATCATATTTAGTCCAAAACTTGGGGAACATCATAATATGGTGGGAGGAGTCATTTGGTCGGGTTTGAGTGAAATCCAAACTCTTGAACTTTGCAACACACCAACCAATCCATTTCAGAACGATCTTCGTACGAACCTGGATTGTTCAATTTCAAGGACCAATCGATACCGTATTGAGTCCAAGTCTTGGGGAACACCATAATATGGTGGGAGGAGTCATTTGCTGAGTTTTGAGTGAAATCCAATCTCTAGAACTGTGCAATACACCAACCACTCCATTTTAGAACGAACTTCGTACGAATCTGAATTGTCCAATTTCTTGGACCAATCGATATCGGTTTAAGCCCAAAACTTGGAGAACATCATAAGGTTGTGGGAGGAGTCATTTGGTGATTTTTGAGTGAAATCCAATCTCTACAACTATACAATACACCAAGCACTCCATTTCAGAACGAACTTTGTACAAATCTGAATTGTCAGACTTCATGGACAATCGATATCAGATTGAGTCCAAAAGTTGGGGAACAACATAATATGGTGGGAGGAGTCATTTGCTGAGTTTTAAGTGAAATCCAATGTCTAAAACTCTACCATACACCAACCGCTTCATTTCAAAATGAACTTCATACGAATATGAATTGTTCGATTTCGTGGACCAATCAATATATGATTGAGTCCAAAACATGAGGACACATCATAATATGGTGGGTGGAGTCATTTGGTAGGTTTTTACAGAAATCCAATCTCTAGAAATATGCAATACACCAACCACTCCATTTCAAAATGAACTTCATACGAACCTGAATTGTCCACTTTCATGGATCGATCGATATCGGATTGAGCCCAAAACATGGGGAACATCATAATGTTGTGGGAGGAGTCATTTGGTGAGTTTTAAATGGAATCCACTGGCCAAAACTATGCAATACACCAACCACTCCATTTCAGAACGAACATTGTACGAACCTGAATTGTCCAATTTCATGGACCAATCGATGTCGGATTGAGTCCAAAACTTGGGGAGCATCGTAATATGGTGGGCGGAGTTATTTGGTGGGTTTTGAGTGACATCCAATCTCTAGAACTATGCAATAAACCAACCGCTCCATTTCAGAACGAACTTTGTACGAACCTGAATTGTCCAATTTCTTGGACCAATCGATATCGGATTGGGTGCAAAACTTGGGGAACACCATTATATGGTAGGAGGAGTCATTTGGTAGGCTTTGAGTGACATCCAATCTCTAGAACTATGCCATACACCAACCACCCCATTACAGAATGAACTTCGTACGACCTAAATTGTCCAATTTCGTGGACCAATCAATATCGGATTGAGTCCAAAACTTGGCGAACATCAAAATATGGTGGGAGGAGTCATTTGTAGGGTTTTAAGTAAAATCCAATCTCTAGAATTATGCAATACACCAACCACTCCATTTCAGAACGAACTTCGTACCAACCTGAATTGTCCAATTTCATGGGCCAATCGATATCGACTTGAGTCCAAAACTAAGGAATAGTATAGTATTGTGGGAGGAGTCATTTGTTGAGTTTTGAGTCAAATCTAACGACTAAAACTATGCAATACACCTTGCACGCCATTTCAGAATGAACTTCGTACAAGCCTGAATTGTCTGATTTGATGGATCATTCGATAGCGGATAGAGTCCAAAGCTTGGGGAACATCATAATGATATGGGAGGAGTCATTTAGAGAGGTTTGAGTGAAATCCAACTGCAAAAACTATGCAATACATCAACCACTCCATTAAAGAACGAACTTCATACGGACATGAATAGTTCCATATCTTGGACCAATCGTTATCGGATTAAGCCCAAAACCTGGGGAACACCACAATATTGTGGGTCGAGTCATTTGGTGATTTTAGTGAAATCGAATGGTTAAAACTATGCAATACACCGACCACTCCATTTCATATTGAACTTCATACGAACTTAAATTGTCCAATTTCGTGGACCAATCGATATCGGATTGAGTCCAAAATTTGGAGAACATCATAATATGGTGGGAGGAGTCATTGGGTGGGTTTTGAGTGAAATCCAATCTCTAGAAGCATGCAATACACCAACCACTCCAAAAGTTGGGGAACAACATAATGTTGTGGGAGGCGTCATTTGGTGAGTTTTGAGTGAAATCCAACTGCAAAAACTATGAAATACACCAACCACTCCATTAGAGACAAACTTCGTACGAATATGAATAGTCCAATTTCTTGGACCAATCAATATCAGATTGAGCCCAAAACTTGGGGAACATCATAATATGCTGGGATGAGTCATTTGATGGGTCTTGAGTGGAATCCAATCTCTAGAACTATGCAATACACCAACCACTCTATTTCAAAACGAACTTCGTACGAACCTGAATTGTCCAATTTCAATGACCAATCGATATCGCATTGAGTCCAAAACTTGGGGAACATCATAATCTGGTGGGAGGAATCATTTGGTGAGTCTTGAGTTAAATCCACTGGCGAAAACTATGAAACAAACAAACCACTCCATTAAAGAGAGAACTTCGTACGAACATGAATAGTCGAATTTCTTGGACCAATCGATATCGGATTGAGTCCAACACTTGGGGAACAACATAATATGGAGGGAGGAGTCATTTGGTGGGTTTTGAGTGAAATCCAATCTCTAGAACTATGTAATACACCAACCACTCCATTTCATAACGAACTCCATACGAAACTGAATTGTCCGATTTCATGGACCAGTCGATATCGGATTGAGTCCAAAAAATGGGGACACTTTATAATATGGTCGGAGGAGTGATTTTGTAGGGTTTGAGTGAAATCCAATCTCTAGAACTATGCAATACACCAATCACTCCATTTTAGAACAAACTTTGTACGAATTTGAATTGTCCAATTTCATGGACCAATCGATATCGGATTGAGCCCAAAACTTGGGGAACATCATAATGTTGTGGGAGGAGTCATCTGGTTAGTTTTGAGTGAAATTGACTGGCTAAAACTATGCAATACACCTACCACTCCATGTCAGAACGAACTTCCCACGAACCTAAATTGTCCGATTTCATGGACCAATCGATATCAGATTGAGTCCAAAACTTGGGCAACATCATAATATGGTGGGAGGAGTCAATTGGGATTAATACGATATAAATTGCTCCTCCCACTATATGACAATGTTCCCCAAGGTTTGGGCTCAATCCGATATCGATTGTTCCAAGAAATTGGACTATTCATGTTCGTACGAAGTTTATTCTGAAATGGAGTGGCTGGTGTATTGCATAGTTCTAGAGATTGGATTTCACTCAAAACCCTCCAAATGACTCCTCCCACCATATTACGATGTTCACCAAGTTTTGGACTCAATCCGATATCGATTGGTCCATGAAATTTGACAATTCAGGTTCGTAAGAAATTGGTTCAGAATTGAAGTGGTTAGTGTATTGCATAGTTTTGGCCTTTGGATTTCACTCAAAACTAACCAAATGGCTCCTCCCAGCATATTATGATGTTCCCCAAGTTTTGGGCTCAATCCTAAATCGATTGGTCCAAGAAATTTGGCAATTCATGTTCGTACGAAGTTCGTTCTGAAATGGAGTGGTTGGTGTATTGCATGGTTCTAGAGATTGAATTTCACTCAAAATCCACCAAATGACTCCTCCCACCATATTATGATGTTCCCCATGACAGGACCCGACCCAAATTTCACTTTGTAATCCGAGCCGAACCCTGTGAGTGTCCGACACCTGGCTAATACCTGGCACAAAGACCAAACTGCCCTTTTAACTAAAAATCCACTTTTAAAATAAGATTATCTTCTGCCGAAAATGTGGCAGAGTTTTCCCTGTAATTTTCTCATTCCCAAAATCTTCACCTGTCATCAAACATTTATATAACTCAATCGTTCAGCATGCATTCAATTATATCCAAACAAATTAAGCATCATAATATTCTAGTCTCAGATCGCAATAAATCAAATAAATCAATCTGCTAATAAAATTCATCTCAACTTTCAGAACAACAATACTGTGTTGGTAATCTCAAACATTCTAACTCGTGGCTGCACCTTGTAACCTTAGGCTGCCTACGTACCTTTACTGAGGGATCAAGCCACACGTAGTTCTTTAATTGCAAAACCACTCTGGTTCTCATATTTCATCTCAGCTTTCTATTTCAAGCTTCCTGTCATTTCTCACACAGCAATATATAATCAAATGAAGAAATAAAAGCATTTGTATCAAGTAATCATGCTTGGAAATCCATAACCATCAATTCCTCGTGACACCAATGGTGACACGTCCTAACCTGTAATCCTTGCTAGACTTAGGAGACATCTGGTCAACCTGGTCTGCAATCCTCGCTCCCACAATCCGCATAACTCTAAGACTCGTGGGGCAAAATTTGCTAAAAAAACTCAAGATATTTAATACTATATAAAATAATGCAAGATAAAGATAAATGAACACAATAAAATAACATAAGTTAAAGATTTATAAGTTTCGAACACCCTTGTTTCGAACTCATGTAAAGTTCATAAATATATATATATATCAATAACTTAATTAGAATCTATATATATTTCCATCTATCGCTGTAAAACAAATGTGACGCTTAAGAAAATAATGGTAATTGTATAAAATCCTTAATTTAGTTTAAAAGCATCTCAGAACTTAAATTCTCTCCACCTAGGCGTACCTCCATTTTTGATCCGTCAATTCCTTAATACCGTCAATTCCAATGTTAGTCCGTCAATTCCATCCTCCCAGGCCTCGGAAACACAAAGTTAACCAAGCCGCATTCGTCGCAGGTTTCAGAGATAACACTTCAATCATAGCTGCAATCCTCGCAAGTCCCGAAGACACCAAGTCCATCCGAGCAGCATTCCTCGCAGGTCTTAGAGATAACACTTCAATCTGAGCCGCAATCCTCGCACCACAGGGTTCAGGCGTCCCTAAAACTCGTGGGGCATCATCAAAATAACAAACTGTCTCAAGGCAACTGGGGGTTACCCTCGCGGTGGGTTTGAAAACCATAACTTGTCGTTTATATAAACTTTCAATAAATTGGTTCTCAACTAAACTTAAAATATATACATATATATTTATTTATATCTATACCACAATCTGATAAAAGCCAAAAGCTAAGATTCATCCTTTTCAACTACTGAATATATATATATATATATACACCAAATACTTGGCTAGTTTGTTAACTATCTCGATCTCTGCTTAGCATACCATTCCAATATTATATTTATACTCTTACCACACAATTAACCATATGAACATATATAAATAGGTGATAAATAAACAGATAATTAAATACTCATCTCGAAATCACATAAAATCATGAAATTAGAACTACAACTAAACCAAGTGAACACTCGCACGCACATGAGCTTTCTAAAGGCTCAAACATATCACATGGAGCTCATCCTCATTATTTAATCCAAAGTCCTGGCCCTAGGCTCCTAGACGTGCGTGCATTGTATTTGAAGTCATTCTCAAGCCTATGTAAGCATTTCCAATTATTAGAACGGTCTAGAAGTGTCTCGGGACTCAAAAAGTGATAAGTCCCAAAAAGTCAACCAGGGACCCCATGGGGTCCACGACCGCAAGATTCCAATCTGAGAGTTCCTAGAGGTCTTAACATGCCTAGGACACATGTCCCGAGAGTTTGGTCTCAATCTAACGGTCGGACTACTCACGATCGCACGATCGGACGGTTATTGTAAACCTAGCCCTAGGGTTGGCCTTTACGGAGTATTCGGGACTCCGATTCCCGATCCATTGAATCCTACATGATCCGGAAATTGTCTAGCTCAACAAATACAAGAATAACAACGGTCCAATAGTACAAACACATCGAACCCGGAAATCGCACAATATGCGAGATCCAATAGGGGCTCAAACGTTGTCCGAATTGAGATCCGCAAATTCCTCCGCGCTCGGGAGGACCAAGAGATTATTTTAGGACTGAAAGTAACTTCACTACGTGTTTACCCATTTTATGTTTGCTCCTGTGATGGAAGGGAAAAGTTCCCCATTTTCTTAAAAACCATTGACTGGTCAACATGCCAACTTTCTTTGGTGTGCGAGCGTGCCACTGCTAGCAATAAAAAATCCTAGCAGACTTCTTTGAAACAGATAACTTGAGCCCCAAGTTACTGAATTCTAAACAAGCGATTGTGAATTTGGGTGAGGAATATCTCCCAAGTAAGTTCTTTTCCTGCCTCAGACTGGTGAGGACTTCATAATTTATCACAATATAAAATTGGTAGTTCTGGCCTTGCACTGTTTTAGGCAGAACTGCCTTCTATAGAATTAAAAAGGGAAAAATCAACTCTCGATAAACAAAAAGATTGCTAGAATTCCATTTCTACCTGGGTAGAAACTTCTGATCCGGGCTGGACTGAGTATGTCTGTGCTGTTAACAACTTCAACTGCTTAGCTTCAGCTGTAAATCGATACCAAAGTTCAATTTTGGCATAGCTTTAATCTACTTCAAGCCTTGGGAGGCTTTTGAGCCGGCAGAACTACGGCTTCTTCAGTTTGAAGGGGCAAAAGTGGCTGGACTTGAGGACTTAATAAGCTAGAACTGCACTGTAAAATTTGTTGAGGTTTTCTTGTTTGTGAAAACTCCAACTCTGCTTGTCTTGGCTTTTGCTGAACCAAATTTGTAACGAGAGAATTCTCGTTTTGAATGACTTATTTCTCTAAGTCTGAACTTTGGAAGTTCTGATCTATAACTGGCTTCTTTTGTGGCTCAAATGAGCTTTTGGTTGCTCCAGTTTGTTTGAAAGTTCTCAGTGATCAAGTGATCATTTTAAGTTTTTTGCCTTTCGTTGATTTTTGATTGTTTGATTGATTGTTGAATTGAGTGTCCTTTGCCCTGTTCACCCCCTCTCATATTTATAAGAAATGCTTTAGAGTAGGGTTTCTTTATTTTAATAATGGGCGGCAAAATTCTCAAAAGATCTTTCATTTTTAAATACAAAGAAGAAGGGGTTTTTATCAATTCTGGCAGATAAGCTCTCAGTAGTCAATTCTTATGGCCATCACTTCCCTGCGCTTCTTGAAAGAAAACCTAATCCCTTTTTCCAATTTAACTGCCCCTTGTGAGAGCTCAAACTGTGATGGTTAGTTTGATCTTTCCAGATGAACAACTCCCTGCTTTCCTACTTGTTTACACCATAATGAACCGAGCAGACCCAGCACCAAAGTGACTAGCACCAAGGCAGCCACGCCTTCTCCTGTGCCGAAGGAAGACACACTTCCGAGGTGCCAGACACCATAATGAACCGAGCAGACCCAGCACCAAAGTGACTAGCACCAAGGCAGCCATGCCTTCTCCTGTGCCGAAGGAAGACACACTTTCGAGGTGCCAGACACCTACCGAAGCTCCCAACTGCCAAACCTAATCTCCAGGACACGTGTCGCCACCACGACGACTTGCACAAAGTCCCACATCGAAACTTTGTGCAAACCTCCTACTTTCACCTCCCTATAAATAGGGAACAGTACCCAGGTAAAAAGGACAACTATTCTCCCACTTTTACTGTTACTCTGCCAGAATTACTACTTGTAACTGACTTAGGCATCGGAGAGCCTTCGGCCGGCACCACACCGGTGTCCGAAGCTTAACGATTGCTTCTCCCACTTTGTCTTCTGTAGGTTTCCCATCAACCTATATTTCACCAAGGGCCTCAGCCCTCTCCCCTGCTGAAGACCCAGCACATCTAATCACTAAGTTGGACTCACTATTGGCCGGGCCATTTTGAGCATCAACACTACTTATCTTTTCAGAAAATATAGCCTGCTTATCCCTTGGAAATGATGTCTGCCGAATTTTTTTGAATATAGAAAAGGATTTTGATCTTTTCTCTGTTTATGACAGACTGGGGAAATCTTCCTGTAAAAGTGCCTTCACTAATTCCCTGTTAAATCTAGACTTTAGTTGAAATTGTTGACTTTTTTCAAAGTCAGGTAGTTACGTAGACTTCCTTGAGAACAGGTTTTTTTCCAGAAAAATCTGCCAAATTGTTCCTGGGCTTTTTGAGAGAAATGGTAGATTTTGGAGACTAGGCCCAAATTCAATTCTTCTTCCATCGATCTGCTTTGTAACTGCCATTTAAATTAGCATTTTTTACAACTCTGCCATTTTCGAAAAAGCCGTGGGTTTTTGACATGGATTGGGCTTTCTGATTTGAGGGGCCTTTTGTGAGAAGTGGGCTGGCATGCGATTTCTTTTGGCCCAAACACTGCCCCCTTAAGTCTAAATCGTCTTTAAACGATTTTAGACTTAATGATTGGCCCATCAATGATGCACGCCATTTTCTACCGTTGCACTAGCGCACGTCTGCCTATTTGATTAGACTTCGTGGGGAACTGGGTTCTAACGACTAATTAAATCTGAAAAAACTTCATTCTTTCCATCTTCCCACGATCTTCCTACTTGGTTTATAAAATTTTGCAGAATCCTCATTTTTTTTTATTGAACCCTAATTCTGTCTTGGCTTTCTATTTCTTTCGAAACCCTCTGTTCTTTTGATTCTGTTCCTTCTAATTCCCCTTTGTGTTCATTTGATTTCGAGAGAGAGAAAGAACAATGTCTTCTCCGAATACTCGTGCCAAGAGTTCCTCTTCTTTACGCTTTCCTGCCTATCTCACCGGAGATGGGGTTGATCAACATGTGATTGAAGTTCATAGCAGACTTCATCCATATGCACAAAAGAACTTGGATGAAAACGTTCTTCACCTATTCGAAAACACCCTTGTCTTGGGTCCTCACTGGTTTGGCTCTGTGCCGAGAGAAATAGCAGCCTTGCTCAAGGAGGATGTTGAGGCTCCTCTGTGCTTTCAAAGTTTTATAGCTCTATCTTCTCGAGCGAAGTGAGGAACAGTGCAGTGAGCTGGTCTGATTGGATCGACAGACTTCTCCCGAGGCATGGAGCTTATTGGAAGAAGGCTGGGATCTATGACGCGATCCTTCTGTCTAAGAATTCTGTCAATAGGGATGAGAACCTGCTGGCTGCTGCCTTGTGTTTCTGGAACTCCGCCAGCAACACCGTTGACTACTGTCTAAGCCCCATGACCCTAACTCCGCTAGATCTGGCTCAAATATTTGGATTCAGGCCCCATCGTAGGCCTGCTAATGCTGTTGGTAACTACCACAGAGGAAAGAATCGAGAGAGATTGGCCAAGCCCTTCACCATTCGTGCGGCCATGATTAACCAGAATTGTTCCTTCTCCAATTTCTTGAAGAAGTTCAGTACTGAGAAGGACAAGGATCAGCAACACATGTTGTTCCTGCTATACTGGTTGAACAGGTTTGTTTTCCCCAATCGCTCCTTAGCAATTCTGTTGGAATACAAGCACCTAGCAGAGGCCTTGAACAACCATGCTGACGTGGGACTTGGCCCCACGGTTCTAGCTCACCTGTACAAGAACCTTCACAGCGCCACTTTGGAGAGTCCACTGAACATCTCTGCACCTGGCGCATTCTGGATGATCCAGATCTAGCTGCAGGTCTATTTTCCAAAACTGAGATTTTCGGACATTGTTCTGCCTAAAGACCAAGTTACGGCAGCTTCTTTGATGTCGACAGAAGTGCCTAAGTGTTCTATTGAAGAATACGTCATGTTCTTTAGGAACTGCACCAAGAGGTCTGTTGCTCAGTGGCAAGTGGTGCTTATTAGAAGAAGAAGAAACAAGAACTTATTTCAAAAAAAGGTTTCTGAGTGTGACGCTACCCCGGGATATGCCTTTTGGTGGGGGTAAGCCTCCTAATTATCACTTGGGAGCAAAGGTCTACCATCCCAACTTCTGTGCCAGGTAGCGTGGCTGCCCCCAGCTTATCCATCTCAAGTCTTACAGAAGCTGTAACCGTGCTACCTCGTGGAGGGATTCAGATGACCTAGATGTACACAAGGATTGCAGGTGCTCGATGAACAAGATTAACAACAACGTGGATGCCCTCTATCCATCCTGGCAGCCTAACTCCTGTAGTTCTGGTGATTTTGATGCCTGGTGGAAGGCTCGTTTTGCTGGTCTACCAGATGCTAGCACAGCTGTGAAGACCTTATTCAAATCTTGGGATGTTGGGACTGTTATGGCAGAACCAGAAGCTAAAAGATTCATAGCACAGATGTTCAAGGGCATAAATGCTCAAGTGATCGAATGTAAAATTGCCAGTTATGCTCTTTTGCTTTGGATTTCTGTATTTCTGAGATGTTCTTAACTCTATTCTGCCTGTTTATCTCAGACCCCTCCATGACAAATAATCTTAGGAAACAAAGCGTCCAGGCTGGGGAAGTAGTTGGTAAGTCTCTGAATTCTGCCTCTAAGTTTGTTTCTTGCTGGACTGTCTGCTAATCTTTTTCTCTTTTGTGCAGTTACCTCTGTTATTGCTGCTGGGGACCTGGAGCTTCCTTTTGGTGATGAATAGGATGACTGTGAGACCTTGGCAGAAGTCAGTGTTGAGACAACTCCTTCTGTCCGGAAGAACAAAAGAAAAGAAGCCACCCACACTCAAGACAGTGCTGTCCAGCAAGGTATAATTTTTTTTTTGTTTTACTTTCAGTTATGTCGAGTTTTAATCAGTTTTGCACTTAATTCTGACTTCTTTCCTCTGTACAGCCGAAAGCTCCTTCCCCCTTCCAAGGCGAAGAAATTGAGAAAAAAGGCTGTTAATAAGCCTGAAGAGAGGGAAGAGCCTGTAGCAGCTCCTACTGAGACCATAAAAACTGATGAAGAGCTGCAAGACGCCTTTGAGGCTGTTGAGCAAGAGAAGGGACAACAAGAAGGGGAAGAAGATGTCCTAAAAAAGAAGGACAAAGAGCTTGACGAAGAAGTGAGACCCCATTACTTGCTTGTATGGACTTTGTGTTGGTTCCTTTTTCTAATCATCTGACTTCTGTCCATTTGCAGGAGGAGATTCCTGCTGAGGTAATAGCAGAAAGCATTGCCTTGGCCAAACAACAAGAAGAAGCTCAGAGGGCAGAACCCACAAGTTTAGAATTGGCTTTATTTGATGATGTGGAGGCAGAACATTCTGCTGCTGTCCCTGAGCCTGATGCCAAGCTAGAACACCCCTCTGTAGCTCCTGTTCCTGAGGTAATTTCTAGGTCTTTTCTGTCTTGTCTTCTCTGTTCTACTTTGTTCATTTCGACATTCTCTGATTTGATTACTGTTTTTCTAGGTGGCAGAGGACAAGACTGCTGGGGTTCTAGCTGTGGTGACCAATCCCCTCAAGCCTCCTATTGTAGCTGTAAGTACCTTATATTTTTATTTCTTCTTGGTGCCAGAATTTCCCATGGAACTGACTTGAGTTTTTTATAGATGCCCACCCATTCTCTTCCAGGCTCACCTGCTACGGCTTCCTTTCCTGATCCAGAATTGGCAGAGTTTGAAGCTATGGACTTGGATGCTCAACTGGACAAACTGGAGAAGCTTAGCTCCACTTCTGGCAAGGCAAAATCCAATGCGGTGGATGAGGCAGTGGATAGAGTGAAGATCTGGCAGTCCACTGAACTAGATTTGGACGAAAATCAAGAGGCTGTGGACCAACTAATGAAAGACATGGACCTACTTCATAGGGAGAACATGGCTCTTGGGCCCATCCTTGAGCTCAGCCTGGGTCTAGCAAGGGATGTTCTCAATCTCCACAACCGCTATGAGGATCTCAAGCCTTCTTTTAAGGCATCTGAGTTCTGCAAGGCAACTCATGAAGCCAATTTGGCTGATTACACTAAGCAGAAAACAAAATTGGACCAAATGGTTGCAGGCTATAAGGAAGCTAAAACTGCTGGTGACAAGCTGGAGAAACAAATTGAAGAACTTCAGAAACAGCTAGCTGGGCTGAGGGAGAGACAGAACAAACTCGGGGCTGGACTAGGCATTAAGACCAAGGCCACTTTCCTTGTGCAGAACATGGTAGCGGCTTCTAGGCTGGCATTGGAGATTGCAGAAGCCTCTCTCCATCAAGGGATTCTTCTTCAACAAGAGATTTCTACTAAGAAGACCGGGCTGCAAGAAACTCTTAGGAAATTAGGACTTTATTTCCCAGATTCTTGGAATGTGATAAACTCTAGTCATGAAGAATGACTATATCAAATGAAAGAAAGCAGAAAAAGTAAAACTCCCAACAAATTACAATACAATACAAACTCTAAACAAAGATTTAGATAATCGTTTTATTTTGTTCCCTCTCTATTCCAGGATCTGTTTGTACAGCCTATGAATCCCACATGGTTGGATAGAATTTCTTCAACCACTTGCCATTGATTGGTGCAACATGAACGTTTCCATCTCAGTCCTGTAATCTGTATGCCCCCATTCCAAGAACTTGCTTAATTATGAAAGGACCTTCCCATGTAGGTGACCACTTTCCATATCCAGCAATGTGTGTTCCAAGGGGCAGAACTGCTTTCCAGACAATTCCTCCTTCTTCAAAACTCTTGTTTTTGACTCTTTTGTTGTAGGCCCTTGACATAGCCTGTTTTCCTGCTAAGGACCTTCCCATGAGGGTGTCAATCCTACTTGCATCCAATCCCTCCAGCTCTAGCAGCATGGCTTGAGAGTAGTCTTCTCCAACCAGATTGTGTTGATGAGCAATTCTGAGATACTGGACTGCAATCTCCATGGGCAGAATTGCATCATGGCCATAGGTGAGAGCATATGGGGTCATGCCAGTTGCCTCCATCTTTGAAGTTCTATATGCCTAGAGAGTTTCTGATAATTTCTCATGCCATTGCTTTGGATTTTTCTCAAGCATTTTTCTGATAACATTGATGATCACCTTGTTACTTGATTCTACCTGCCCATTGGCTTGAGCATAATAAGGAGTGGATTGAAGCAGCTTGAATTTGAACGCTTCTGCCATATCTAGCATCTCTCCAGATATGAAAGAAGATCCTCTGTCAGTTGTGATTGATTCTGGAATGCCAAACCTTTGTATAATCTGCTCTTCTATGAAAGTGATGATCTCTTGAGATGTAGTGGACTTAACAGGCTTGGCTTCCACCCATTTGGTGAAATAATTCGTGGCCACAATGATAAAACAATGCTGCTTGCTACTGGCTGGATAAATCTTGCCAATGAGATCCATTGCCCATCCTCTGAAAGGCCATGGCTTGACTACTGGATTCATGGGAACAGAAAGAGCCTACTGGATTGGACCATGCCTTTAACAAGCCTCACACCCCTTGGAATAGTCAATGCAATCTTTCATCATGGTTGGCCAGAAGTAGCCATACCTTATAATCAACCAACATATTTTTCTTCCTCCTTGGTGAGCTCCACAGATTCCTTCATGGGTTTCTCCCATGACCTTCTTATATTCTTGCTTTCCAAGGCACCTCAACAGTACCTCATCCTTGCTTTTTCGGACCAAATCTCCATTCCACATAAGGTAGTTTAAAGCCATGATTCTGACTCTTTTTTCAGAAGGTAAGGTTGGATACTGCAAGTAATTTATGATGGGATTTCTCTAATCATCCTTAGTGATTATGGCAGAATTAACATCTATCTCCATCCCTTTGGTCAGAACAGATGGTAGACTTTTCTTTCCTACCTTGATGATCCTCTGCACACAGTCCTTAGGCATTTGTATATCTGTTGCTAGTTGAGCCAATTCATTCGCTGTGAAGTTCTCCTCCCTTGGGATATGTTCCCAAGTAGCTTCTCTAAATTCTGTCAGAAGATTCCTAGCTGTTAGTAAATAGACAGCTAAAGAAGGACTTAGACACTTGTATTCTCCAGTAATCTGTTTTAACACAAGCATAGAATCTCCCATGATTTCCACAGATTGGATCCCTAATTCCACCAGTATTTCTCATCTAATGATTAAAGCCTCATATTCAGCCCTATTGTTAGTGCACTGGAAATCTAACTAGAAGGAATAGCAGTGCCTGATCCCCAATGGTTCTTCCAGAACAACCCCTACCCAGAAGCTACATCAGTTTTTGATCCATCAAAGTACAGTTTCCAAGGTGTGAGGTGAACTGAAAAGATGGGATTGTTAAGGCAAGTATAAGCTCTAGTCAGTAGATCTGCATTTGCTATATCCAAAGAGTCCATGTTCTCAATTTCTTCCCCTGGATGATCTGCTTGGAAATCTGCCACAGCTTGCCCTTTGACAGCTTTCTGGGGAACATATCTGAAAGCAAATTTTGTCAAGGCCAGAGTCCATTTTCCAATTATGCCTCTCAACATTGGCCTTGTTAGCATGTATTGGATTAGGTCTGTCTTGGCAATGATGTCGATGGTGAAAGGCAGCATATACTGTCTGAGTTTCACAGCAGTGAAGTATAAGGCTAGACAAAGCCTTTCAATTGCAGAATATTTCCTTTCTACTTCTGTCAGAGTTCTGCTCAGATAGTAGACTGCCTGTTCCTTCCCTTCCTTATTATCTTGAACCAACAAACTTCCAATGGACATTTCTGATGCAGAAACATAGAGTTTGAGTGGTCTTCCTCTCTTTGGTAGGGACAGAACCGGTGTATTTGAGAGGTAATGCTTGATCTCCTCAAAAGCTTGTTGGTGTTAACAAGGAGGAGAAATGCTGGATCTTTCCTGCAGAATTGGATACGAATCTCCTTAGAAAGTTAATTTTTCCTAGGAGACTCTGTAGTTCTTTCTTGTTCTAGGGTGGAAGAGCTTCTATGATGGATTTTGCTTTGTTTTTGTCAATCTCTATCCCCCTCTGGTGGACCAAGAAACCTAAGAAGTTCCCTGCTTGAACTCCAAAAACACATTTCTTGGGGTTCATTTTCAATTTATGTTGTCTCATCCTTAGGAATGCTTTTCTCATATTTGATACATGGTTTCCCTCTTCTGGGGATGTAATCACCACATCATCTATGTATACCTCTAGAGAATGTCCTATCATATCATGAAAAACAGAATTCATTGCTCTTTGATAAGTGGCTCCTGCATTTGTTGTTAAACCAAAAGGCATTACAGTGTATTCAAAAGCACCTATATGTCCTGTGCACATGAAAGCTATTTTGTGGATATCTTCTTCTGCTACCATAATCTGATTGTACCCTGCATTGCCATCCATAAAAGATAGCATTTGGTTATGAGCAGCTCCATCTACTAGCATATCTGCCATTGGCATAGGATATTCATCCTTTGGAGATGCTTCATTCTGATTCCTGTAATCCACACAGATTCTAACTGCCCTTGTTTTTCTTTTCAGAACCGGTACAATATTGGCTAGCCAATCAGCATAAATGGCTAGTCTGATAAATCCTGCTTTGAGCAATCTTTCTATTTCTTCCTTGACCTTTAGTTCTGTGTCCATAGACATCCTTCTTCTGGCCTGTTTGACTGGAAGGTAGCCCTCTTTGATTGGCAGCTTGTGCTCCACCAGTTTTCTGTCCAGTCTAGGCATTCATGATAATGCCAAGCAAAATAATCTCTAAAATCATGTAAAAGTGCAATGATTTCACTCCGGAGTGGTTCTTTTAACAGTGCGCTAATGAAAGTGGGTCTTGGATCCTCTTCTGTCCCTAAGTTTATTTCCTGTAATGGATCTTCCACTTCTGGTAAAGAATCATCTAGTGCAGCTGGTGTAAAATCTAGTACTTTCTCTTATAAACTCTCTTCTTCTTGTTCTTCCGTGCTTTCATGAGTGAATTCTGCCATATTGATGGCTGGATTCTGCATAAAAAGCTTCCTTTCTTCCTAATATATCAACAATCTTTTTGTAATGGATTGGATTGTTGCAGCTCGATCCTTTTCCTGTTGATTGGGACTAAAATTAGAGTTCTGGAGGTTTAGAACAAAAGGTCTATTCCAGTCTTCTAGAGAACTGGCTAAGCCATCTTCAATGAGTCTCTGGGCCGTGACACCATGGGGGCGGCCGCTCTGGTTGACTCCAAGGAAAGTGAAAGGTCCAAGGTCATCATGATAATACCTTGCCTTAAAACACATGGTAAAAGACAGAAATGGCCGTGGATCGGCCTCTACTATCTCCATAAAACCTTCTTCATTCCAAAGGGCTAATTGTTGATGTAGAATGGAAGGAACACATAAGCTTTGGTGAATCCAGTCCCTGCCAAGCAGTGCATTATAAGTGGTAGAAGTGGTGTCTACCACAAAGAATGCAATCTTCAGTTCTTTGGTTCCAACTATGACATCCACATCCAAGATTCCATGAGTCTTGGTAATCCACATCCAGGATTCCATGAATCCAGTCCTTCTCTGTTCTGCCCATCTTGCTCAGCAATTTGTGAGGTAGATGATTAATGGTTGCACCTCCATCTACCATCACCTTAGGAATAGGAATACCTCCAAAGTTTGCTATTATGAACAGAGGTCTGAGGTGATTGGCCATCTCCTTAGTTGGTTTAGAGAAGCAAAGATGTTCTGCAACCAGTTTCAGGTCAGTTTCGCCTATCTTGACAGTAGGAGTTTGTTGTTCTGGTGCCTTCTCTACTTCTGCCAACCTGCACTCAAAGCTTTTCTGGGAGAATACGTCTCCCTCCAGAGTGTTTTCTTGCCCTTCTGCAGCCCTGAATTCTTCTGGCAAGATGAAGACCATGTTGATGTCCAAATCACCCTGCAACAGGCTTTCCAATTCTGCACCAAAAGCCTCGGTTTCTTCATCTAGTTCTCCATCATATTCCATCTGCTCTGCCCCATATTCTTCTATCTAGTCTTCCTGTTCTTCTGCTTCGAGGAGTCCATTTTGGTCATCTGCAGATGGTTCATAGTCCAACTGCTTCTCTTCATATTCTTCAATCCAGTCTTCTTGTCCTTTTACCTGAATAGGTTCGGGTTCTCCTTGTATTTGTGAAGGTTCAAGCTGGTTGGCTGAGGATGAGGCAAGATGGACTGAAGGTCTATTTGGAGATTCTGGCTTTATCAGCTTCTGTGGCTGGCAAACTGTTTATTCTGCTAAAGGGGGTATTTCTGGTTCCTTCCCTTTTCTGGCAGAACTGGTCTCTGGAAGTACCTGTGTGTTGTCCCTGTTTTTGAGGAATGTGCAGTACTGCCTTGAACCCTCCTCTTCTGAGTTCTGGTTAGCTCCAGAGTTGGTCTGCCACTCTTTCCCACAGAATACCATCTACCTTCTTGGGCTGCTCTGTCATCCTTCTGCTGCGCTGCTCTATCTTGAGATGGAATCGAAACTGGGCCCTGCTGGTGACATGATGTCCCAATTCTGTCAAAAACACTGGGTGTGGCCTGATTCTGCTTGTCCAGAACTACTTCTAACTTAGTTTCGCATTTGCACTTGCTGCAGAGCACTACCCCAGCCGAGATAGTTGCCCTTGGCCTTTGATTAGCTTCCCTTGTGACTGTTCTGCCTCTACTGGAGCTGGCTCCTTTCGTAGGTTTGCTTCTCTTTTGTTCTGGCCAATTTAAGTTGACCATGTTGACTTGTGGCTGGGGAAAAGGATCTATTGTGACTTATGGAGGTTTCTCCGCTAGTTTTAGCCTTCCTGCTGTTATTCCCTCCTATATAACATCCCTGAAAACAACACAACTATTGGTGGAATGGTTCCAAAAGTTGTGCCACCTACAATACTGTCTGCCCTTGAGTTCTTCTGGCTTGGGCAACCTGTGGGGTGTCTCTATTGCCTTCTGTAGTAGCATCTCATCAAACAAGGTATCCATCTTGGTCAGATTGAAGGAATAGACCTTGTTCTGTTTTGGTTTGTTTGGAACAAACCCTCCCATGAATGGTGGGGGCTTCTGATCCTTTGGTGGATTTGTAAGAGCCTTGCAACTGATGGGATGTTTTAGTTTCGCCATTTCTGCCACTGCAATTTCTCTTTCTCCGAGCCTTCTGTACCTTTTTCTGATTCTACCTCAATCAGGTGTATTGAAGAAGAACGGAACTTGTAAAACATGCCTTTGAAGGAGTTTCTCTTCTGTTGTTCTTCCTTGAGCAGCTCCCCATATTTGCATGCTTTGTCAGCCAGTTCTGCTAGGTCTCCAAACAGCATTCCGTCAAATCTTTTCCTCAGAGAGATTTTGAGAGCAGCTTGAGCCATCTGGATGAAGTGTCTCTCTTCCATAGGGATCCGGCACTTCATTTTGAGCTTTCTGAACCTGGTTATAAGTCTTGAGCAGGTTCATCTTCACTCTGTTTGAGGGTAGCAAGATCACTGATGGTGACTTCTGACTGGATCCTGAAATAGTAGTCATGGAAAACATTTTCCATTTGCTCCCAAGTTTGGACAAAATTGGCTGGTAGACTGGTGTATCAAGTGAAGGCTTGTCCATATAGAGAATTCTCGAAAAGCCTTAGCTTTAGCAGCGGGTTATTTTCCATGGCTATGCATTGGACGAAAAACCTGCGTATATGCTTAACTGATGAAGCATGGGGATCTTTCCCGTTGAACAAGGTGAAGTTTGGTACCTTGAAACCCGGGGAAAGAGGTATTTGATCAATATAAGCTAGATATGGCTTTCTGTAAGTGGGCCTCTCTCCTTTTCTGGCTTCAGGCTCCATCATCTCCCTGATCATTCTATGTAGTGCCCCCATGTCATTTAAAGTATTGACAGGGTGCAGATTTCGTCCCTGTTCTGGCTGGATGTATGGCTTGGGTATAACTTCCTCCCTATGTTCTTCCTCTTCTTCAAAAGCTGGATGGTTTATCCAATTTGCTCCTGGTCTGTTCCTGTCATTGTTGGCAAAGGGGTTAATCCCCCATCTGCCTCTTCTGCCCCTTGCTGGTAGAGGGAATAGATTGGGATCCATCCTTCTGGGACTGTAGGGCACCACAGCTGGTGCCTCAGGCAGAAGTTCCAAGGGTTGATCACGTGGGGCCATAGGTTGTGGAATAGGTAGAGGTTCTGGCTGATCTTGTGAGGCCTAGACGAATTTAACCCTCATGCTCTTGGACGGGAAGGGCTCCTCCCCTCTGTCCAGCTTGGATCCCTCCATGCTCCGGTACTTCAGCTATCTGTACTATGAGAGGGTTCTCTTGGTATGGCCATGCTAATATCGGTGGGGGGCCATAAGAAAGGTCTAGCTGTTGGACCACAGCATCCTGGTTTGGAACTCTGGCCATGGCAGTCTCACTATATTTCCTGAACTACCCATTAACCTGCTATTGCATCAAGGCTGTCATGTTGTTCAGGGTATCCTGGCTTCTTTGTGCTGTGGTCTCCTGCTGGAACACAGCTTCTTATATTTGATTCAGCCTCCTGGAGCTAGTTCTGGATCGTCTGCTCCCGGTACTACCGTGGGCTGATTGCCTGGCATCGCTCTCTTCTGATTCCGGTCCTTCTTGAAAAGCTACTTGATCTCTCTCCATTGCGCAACGTGGGTTCTGGCTAGAACTCCCAATATTCATATACTTTAGAAGGTTTCCTAGCAGACTTCTTTGAAACAGATAACTTGCGCCCCAAGTTACTGATTTCTAAACAAGCTCCCAAGTAAGTTCTTTTCCTGCCTCAGACTGGTGAGGACTTCATAATTTATCACAATATAAAATTGGTAGTTTTGGCCAGAATAGATGATAATAAAGTACACTGTTTTAGGCAGAATTGGCTTCTACAGAATTAAAAAGGGAAAAATCAACTCTAGAAAGATAAAAAGATGCCTAGAATTCCACTTCTGCCTGGGTAGAAACTTCTGATCCGGACTGGATTGAGTATGTCTGTGTTGTTAACAACTTCAACTGCTTAGCTTCAGCTGTAAATCGATACCAAATTTCAATTTTGGTATAGCCTTAATCTACTTCAAGCCTTGGGAGGCTTTTGAGGGGGCAGAACTACGGCTTCTTCAGTTTGAAGGGGCAGAAGTGGCTGGACTTAAGGACTTCATAAGCTAGAACTGCACTGTAAAATTTGTTGAGGTTTTCATGTTTGTGAAAACTCAAACTCTGCTTGTCTTGGCTTTTGCCGAACCAAATTTGTAACGAGAGAATTCTCGTTTTGAATGACTTATTTCTCTAAGGCTGAACTTTGGAAGTTCTGATCTATAGCTGGCTTCTTTTGTGGCTCAAATGAGCTTTTGGTTGCTCCAGTTTGTTTGAAAGTTCTCAATGATCAAGTGATCATTTTAAGTTTTTTGCCTTTCGTTGATTTTTGATTGTTTGATTGATTGTTGAATTGAGTGTCCTTTGCCCTATTCACCCCCTCTCATATTTATAAGAAATGCTTTGGAGTGGGGTTTCTTTCTTTTAATAATGGGCGGTAAAATTCTCAAAAGATCTTTCATTTTTAAATACAAAGAAGAAGGGGTTTTATCAATTCTGACAGATAAGCTCTCAATACTCAGTTCTTATGGCCATCACTTCCCTGTGCTTCTTGAAAGAAAACCTAATCCCTTTTTCCAATTTAACTGCAACTTGTGAGAGCTCAAACTGTGATGGTTAGTTTGATCTTTCCGGATGAACAACTTCCTGCTTTCCTACTTATCTTTTTAGAAAATATAGCCTGCTTATCCCTCGGAAATGATGTTTGCCGAATTTTTTTGAATATAGAAAAGGGTTTTGATCTTTTCTATGTCTATGACAGACTGGGGAAATCTTCACTAATTCCCTGTTAAATCCAAACTTTAGTTGAAATTGTTGACTCTTTTCAAAGTTAGGTAGTTACGTAGGCTCCCTTGAGAACAGGTTTTTTTCTAGAAAAATCTACCAAATTGTTCCTGGGCTTTTTGAGAGAAATGGTAGATTTTGGAGACTAGGCCCAAATTCAATTCTTCCATCGATCTGCTTTGTAACTGCCATTTAAATTGGTGTTTTTTTACAACTCTGCCATTTTCGAAAAAGCCGTGGGTTTTTCACATGGATTGGGCTTTCTGATTTGCAGGCCTTTTCGGAGAAGTGGGCTGGCATGCGATTTCCTTTGGCCCAAACACTACGCTACCCACGCGCCGCCACACTCGCTGGCAGTGCGTGGGTGTCTAGAGTAAACTCGGACGGCCCGAAAAACTCTAAACCGTTAGCCAAGATTCCTACCCTAGGTCCAGGACATCAATTACAGTCACTTTTGTTCTTGGACCAAGGCCAAAAACTAACCGAAACTAGCCGGAACGAAGCCAAAACCGTCGGCATAATATGGGTATATGAAACAATCTGTAAAACTTCAAAATCGATCTTTAATACCTACGTAAATGGATAGAGCAGGAAGAGTAGATGAAGTTTCATACCTGGCTCGACGGATTTCGAGGCTGGGGTCGCCGGAAAATACAAAAATACCGTCGACAAAGCCTAACCATTCCTTAGCTTCAATTCGAGCTCATCATTAGCCAATCAAATCGGGTCGTAGGTGGGTTTTATAGAGGAGGACGAGATGAACACTTTTTGTGAAGGCGGCATGGCCATCCGGTGAGCGACGATGTCGATTTTGTGGCTTGGAAGTCGAACAGTCACTGTTGCTACAGTGACTGTCGAAAAACAAAGAAGAAGAAAATAATGGTTGAAGCTGCTGGGGGAGGAAGGAGAGAAAAATAAAAGGGAGCTTTAGTTTTCACACATAAAATACTTTACTAATTTGAAAGATAGATATACAATTTTACTTAATTAATATAAGACCAAAGACAATAAAGTAACACCTACTTTTACTAAAATAACATTGAAGAGCACTAAAATTACTACATGTGCCATTGTGCTTTATTGTCAAATATAGATATTTAGTTTTTACCCACTCAAAACTTACAGTCAAAACGACATAACAAGACTCAAAACAGAACAAAAAACGACACTACTCAAATTGAATCAGTTCCAAAAACCCTTTCGCGCGACCTTTCATCTTCAACTACAGAAACTCAGACGATAGTTCCACACTGACCACCACCAACAACGAGCAGCAACGACGACGAGCAACGACGACGAGCAACGACCACCACCAACAACGACAACCACTGACGACGATCGAAGCGATTTTCACTCTCTTGGGAAAAATACAGTAAGAAAATGACCCTCTAACACAGATTTGTCTTCGATTTTAGGGATTACACATTTTTGCTGTTGTTCTTTATGCAATGCAGTTTTTGGAAAAATGGATGAATCGTTGGATTCAAAACTACTCTTCGTTTAGGTTTCGCTTCGTTTATAGGGATTAAGGATTTCTGAAATTTAACTTACTGTTCATTCTTCATTCTACAATGTAGTTTAGGGTTTATGGGAATGTTATAACTGCTCATGAAGTTAAACGTATTTTGATATTCAGTACTGTCTTTGCATTTTGATTTCTGGTTGTTTGTAGAAGATTTTGACCAGAAACTGCAATGCAGTTTCTGGTTCCATAATTCAATTTCAGAGTGCTTTTTGCTAGGGTTTATGGGAATGTGATAACTGCTAATGAATTTAAATGTGTTTTGATATTCGTTTTAGCTACTGTTCTTGCCTTTTTGATTTCTGGTTGTTTGTAGAAGATTTTGACCAGAAACTGCATTGCAGTTTCTGGTTCCATAATTCAATTTCAGAGTGCTTTTTGCTAGGGTTTATGGGAATGTGATAACTGCAAATGAATTTAAATGTGTTTTGATATTAGTTTTAGCTACTGTTTTTGCCTTTTTGATTTCTGGTTGTTTGTTGAAGATTTTGACCAGAAACTGCAATGCAGTTTCTGGTTCCATAATTCAATTTCATAGTGCTTTTTGCTAGGGTTTATGGGAATGTGATAACTGCTCATGAAGTTAAATGTGTTTTGATATTAGTTTTAGCTACTGTCTTTGCATTTTGATTTCTGGTTGTTTGTACTAAATTTTGAACTTGCAGTTTCTGGTTCCATAATTCAATTTCAGAGTGCTTTTTGCTAGGGTTTATGGGAATGTGATAACTGCTCATGAATTTAAATGTGTTTTGATATTAGTTTTAGCTACTGTCTTTGCATTTTGATTTCTGGTTGTTTGTAGCAAATTTTGAACCAGAAACTCCATAATTCAATTTCAGAGTGCTTTTTGCTAGGGTTTATGGGAATGTGATAACTGCTCATGAATTTAAATGTGTTTTGATATTCGTTTTAGCTACTGTTCTTGCCTTTTTGATTTCTGGTTGTTTGTAGAAGATTTTGACCAGAAACTGCATTGCAGTTTCTGGTTCCATAATTCAATTTCAGAGTGCTTTTTGCTAGGGTTTATGGGAATGTGATAACTGCTCATGAATTTAAATGTGTTTTGATATTCGTTTTAGCTACTGTTCTTGCCTTTTGGTTTCTTTTCACATCAAAATTTTGAGCAGCAGTTTCTGGTTGTTTGTTGCAGATTTTGACCACAAAAACTGCAGTGCATATCACAAAATGGAACAAGAAATGTCACCACAAAAGAATGAAGCTGAAAACCAACCAAAGCGCAGAATCAAAACGATGGCTCAAAGGATCAAAACAAAGCCAAAGCCAAACTATGATCGGAAAGCAAAGCACCCGGACTATGTCCAATTTCGGTGCAATGCCTATGCTTTCAACAGCATCATTAGAGACATAAAGGACAAGCTCAATGAAAGGCAGAAGAAGTTTCTCAAGAAAACCCCTTTCTGGAACTTGATCGAGCTGTTTTACTGCCAGAGAATTGACATGAATAACATGAATAAGTCGGACATTGACTTAGCACAGCTGCTCAAGACATTTGATCCGGATACAAAGTCCTTCAAATTTGGAACCAAATCGTTCCAAATCACAAGCAATGCAGTGACTCAGATTCTAGGACTGCCAAATGAAGGCAAATCTGTCAAACTTGTCAATGATAGGTACACTGCTACCTTCAGAACAAGGCACTTTGGAGAAAAGGGAAAACCTTCAAAAAACCAGGTAGAAGCAGAATTACAAAAGACAATTGCCTTGGCAAACCAACCGAAGAAAGAAAAGGCAAAGACAGAGCAAAAGAAAAAAATGAACAAAGGAAAAGAAAAGAAAGAAGCTGAAGAAGAAGAAGAAGAAGAAGTTGATTACGACAAGGAGGTGGTCAGCCTAATATTGATTCTGCTGTGCTTGACATTCCTTTTTGCCAACTCTTCATCTACTTTGCATTGGAAATTATTTGAGCACTGCGTGAATCTAGACACACTTTCAAGCTATTCGTGGGCAAGAGCTGTTTCAGACTACATGAATGAATCCTTGACCGCAAAAGCAAAAGGAAAAGCAAAGAAGGGAGGAGAAGCCTCTATAGGAGCTGTTTCGGGTTGCACTATCCTAATATTGGTAAGTAAACAGTGGCTTATGCAATGCATTTTGAGTTTTAGGCAATGCAGTTTCCATTTAGTGCAATGCAGTTTCTGTTTTATCCTATGCAGTTTCCATTTAGTGCAATGCAGTTTCTGTTTTATCCTATGCAGTTTCCAACCTAATTTCTGATATATCTTGTTTTTGAACTGTGCAGTTTCTACTGTGTGAGAGGACAAACATCATACAACCAATCCTTGGCAAGGAGAAAGAAACTCCTGCCATTCTTAAATGGAGTCTTGTGGAACTCCACACAAGATTCAACCAAATAAAGGACTTGAATGACATCGAGGTATGCAATTTATCGCATGTTCTGTTTTAATGTATCTTGAATGTGAATCCATGCTAAATCATTCTCATTGTACAGGGTATTTTCAAAACTCCTAAAAAGCGAAAAACTACCAGGGAAGAGGAAGACACTGTTGAGAAGGTAATTGAAATCTGTATACAGTGCATTGCAGTTTGTGTTTTCTACATTGCAGTTTGCATTTTATCCAATGCAGTTTCTGAATCATTCAATCTCATTGTACAGGGTATTTTGAAAACATATAAAAAGAGAAAAACTACCGGAGAAGAGGGAGACCCTCTTGACAAGGTATAAGAATCTCTAAACAGTGAATTATGCATTTCGGTTTTCGTTTCCTCCAATGCAATGCAGTTTCTAATTAGTTTCTGTTCAATATGCAGGAAAAAGAAAAAGAAGATGATGAGGGAAAACCTGATGATGCAATTCAAGACCTCTTGGTGAAGTCCATGACAGACCAAATCAACTACCGCCAACAACAAGATCCTAGCTTCGTTTGCCCGGAAAGATTACAACTGTGGAAGGATGAAAAGAATGAAGACAGTGAGAAGAAAATGAAGGAATTGTGGGATATATTTATCCAAGCAGAAAAGAGATCAAAGGAGCTGGAAGTGGAGTTGGCAACATACATAGAGAAATTAGATAATGAAGAATGTGTGACTGCCACCATGACAGTGGAATCGGATATATTTATCCAAGCAGAAAAGAGATCAAAGGAGCTGGAAGTGGAGTTGGCAACATACATAGAGAAATTACATTTCCAAAAATGAACGAAAGTGGAGACACTACAATCCACTTAGATCGTTGGGACGTAGAAAAGAAGAAAGGTGCATTGACATTGCTCGAAACTTTGTAAGTGGAATGAAACTGTCTTAATTTCTCAGCACAAACACAAACAGAAACTGCATTGCAGTTTCTGTATTATACATACTGCCTAATTTCAGACCAAAACTATAATATGCAATGCACTGATTACCATTTCTTTTTCTCTTTTTTTCTTCTTCTTTAAACAGGTTAATATTGTTGAAGGGTGGCTAGAATATATAAGACCTCAAGCACGAGTGTTCATAGAAACAAAAAAAAAACCAACACTTGTGAAGCAAAAGGAAGGGCCCCCAACACTTGTACAAAAAGATTTGACTCCACATGAAGAACTCACTCTCAAATGGATTATGCAAAATCCATTGCAGTTTCCATTTGAGGATGACATGGAATGTGCTCAACAAAGTGCATCTTCGTAAGAATTGTGTCTACTCAACTATTCATTACAGTTTGAAATCATTCAAAAGCAAAAAAAACTAATCTCGTATTTCATTTGCAGATTGGATTGCGGCATGTTCGTCATGTTCTATATGGATAAAATAGCACAAGGACAGCCCATTCCAAAAAGCGTGGACAAGAAATTCATGAATGAATATCGAGCACAATATGTCACAAAACTCCTACACCACAAAAACTGTGTAATTAATCGTCTCTAGTGATTTGCCTTTCGTTAACTCAAGACAATATGTATCTTAATTCTTGTGGATGTTTGTAAATATTTCTAGTTATGGTATATGAGAACATATTTCCTATACATATATAAACTGTAATATAATCTTGGAACAGGATGCAACAAAACCAAAAGGAAACAAACAAACTGCAATGCAGTTTCTGCAACAAAATCTGCTCAAAATCTGAAAACAAGCATTGAATGGCAGTCGAAAATGAATATCCACTCATTAAAAAATTGTATAATTTTCATTAACTTCAAAAAAGAATCACAATATCCAAAAATGTGAAAAGAACCCAAAAGCCAAAGCCATAATCAAAGCACTAAAACTTTGTTCAAAACACATTTAAGTAGGTCAGCATTGAAATGTAGTTTCTGCTCATAATCTGCAACAAAATCTGCTCAAAATCTGAAATAAACAGAAACTGCAATGCAGTTTCTGCAACAAAATCTGCTCAAAATCTGAAAACAAGCATTGAATGGCAGTCGAAAACGAATATCCACTCATTAAACAATTGTATAATTTTCATTAACTTCAAAAAAGAATCACAATATCCAATTAGACGCTGTGTAGCCAATTACAAGCAACTAAAACTGCAATACAGTTTTTGCAAAAAGTGCAACGCAGAAACTGACTATATATTCGCTAAACCATATCTAAAATAAAAAATTGTCAAATGAGGAGTGTTCATATAATAGCCTTGCAAGTCTTCCTATTGTGCCTAGCAACACTGCACCGACTGCATTTCAATGGCCTTTTAAATTCACCAAAAACTTTGATCCTCTTTGTTGGTGGTCTTCCGGCTGGCCTTTTTGTAATTGGCGGAAGCACAACTCCAGCTGCAGAACCATTGCTGCCCAATCCTTTCCCAATATCTGGAATAGGAAAAATAGGACTCTCATAGGCTTTTCGAAAGAAGTCGGTTTTGTAGTAACACTCCACGTAATCATAAACTGAATCTCTCTTTGCTAGGATTGCAGCCACCGCATGTGTGCAAGGAAAACTGTCAATTTGCCAAAGACGGCAAGAACAAGTCCTTTGCTCGAGATCAACCATCACAGAATAATCAGCAAATACTTCAAAAACAGTGCAATTAGAATGACGAACTGCCCAAGTCCTACCGGTCTCCGCATTTTCACAGAGTCTAGTCTCCATCTCCGGACACAAAACTGTTGTCCACTTCTCCGCTTCAATTCGTCGTTGAGAATTCAATACCATCAATTTCTGTCGAATCCCTTCTATCAAAGGTAGCACCGGCAAATCTCGAAACACACCAACCCAATTATTAAAGGACTCCGCTAAACTGTTTGCCATCTCCCCATAACGCATTCCTTTGAAAAATGCGTTGGCATAGTGATCTCTAGACAAATCAGATATAAATGTCTTCACTTTCGAACTCCCAACAATCACCAACTCCTCCATTGCTACCTTAAACTCTTCCTCCGTAACAGCATATGCGCATCTACTAAATAAATTGATAACACGGTCTTGGAGCAGTTTTCCATAACCTGACTTCGGGTACTTTGATATCAAATTCTATTTGAGGTGATAATAACAGTAAGAATGAGGCCATCCGGGAAACACAAACCCCATTGCATTTAACAAACCTTGATTGCGGTCCGAGAAAAAGGTCACCACTCTCCCCATCGGTAGCAATATAGAAGCCAAATGTTGAAGAAACCAAGTCCAATTCTCCTCTGTCTCAGAATCAACAACTCCAAAAGCTAGAGGATAAAACCCTGCAAAACAAAACCAAAAGCACAAGTATAAGCAAAAAAGGGAAACTGCAGTGCAGTTTATGAAAACAAATCTGCTCAAAAAAGGGAAACTGCAATGCAGTTTCTGCTAAAAATTGCAACAAATGAAAATCTGCAATACATTACAGTAACCATACCTTGATTTCCATTCTTTCCCGAAGCACAGAGAAGCTGCCCCTTGTACTTGCTCTTCAAAAACGTAGCATCAATGAACAACAAGGGTATGCAATATTGAAATCCAGCAATGCAACCGCCAAAAGACACAAAAAATCGTCGAAAGCGATTAATTCCAGCTTCACAATCAAGAGTGCAGAGAGAACCAGTGTTAGTTTCCTTTACGGCGTCTGCATACCACACTAACTCGTTGAAGGACTTCGACTCATCACCGTGAACGTCCAATTTAGCTAACTCTTTGCCAAACCATGCGTGGTAGTATGAAATGTCTATACCATAATAATCTTTGAACTCGTGTATAATCTCAACTGGCTTCAGCTCTGGTTTTGCACGAATTCTGTCCACAATGAGGGAGGACACCACACGAGACCTCATCATCTTACTCTTTGATTCCCGTATCCGACCCGCACATGTATGAACATTATTTAACGTCCGAATTACAAAACTTCCAGTAGCTTCACAACGAGAAGCATAAACACGCCAGCTGCAACCCTCCAATTTCTTATTCGAACAAACAGCAACCACCCGCTTCTTGTCATTGCCGGCATATTCAAAATTAAATCCTACTTCAAGAGCGTACTTGCACAATTTCAACCGGAACTCCTCTGCACCACCGTCAAACTTCTGCCCCACATGATGTATGTATGTCTCCCACTCATTCGACAACAAAGGCTTAGCACTTGCTCTCTTCGACCTGCCCAAAAACTCGTTTCTGTCTTCGACAGTACTAGAACACGACGACTCGCCCTTTTCACATGCTATCAACTCCTTATTTACACAAAAATCACCACTATATTCACTGCTCCCGCATAAATCCTTCACTAAAATATCAACAGTCTTCTCATTTGATATCAACAAAAATGTCCTCATCAAGTCCAAATCGCTATCCGTTTCTAGAAAACAACTCGGATAACTGGGCACCGAATACCGTAATGTGAAACAACCCAACTGCAAACCCCTAAACCTCAGACACAAAGTCTTCAAAATATCAACCATGGATGACTCTGATGAAACTGAAAACATGATGGTTTCCGACTTATATGTGCACTTGGCAATGACACACACCTCCATTAGCCTTGAAAATGCAAACAAAACAACAAACAAAAACAGAATATCAAAACACGTTTGACTTCATGAGCAGTTATAACATTCCCATAAACCCTAGCAAAAAGCACTCTGAAATTGAATTATGGAACCAGAAACTGCATTGCAGTTTCTGGTTCAAAATTTGCTACAAACAACCAGAAATCAAAATGCAAAGACAGTACTGAATATCAAAACACGTTTGATTTCATGAGCAGTTATAATATTCCCATAAACCCTAGCAAAAAGCACTCTGAAATTGAATTATGGAACCAGAAACTGCATTGCAGTTTCTGGTTCAAAATTTAGTACAAACAACCAGAAATTTTGAATCCAACGATTTTGAATGGTTAATCCCTATAAACGAAGCAAAACCTAAACGAAGAGTAGTTTTGAATCCAACGATTCATCCATTTTTCCAAAAACTGCATTGCATAAAGAACAACAGCAAAAATGTGTAATCCCTAAAATCGAAGACAAATCTGTGTTAGAGGGTCATTTTCTTACTGTTTTTTTCCCAAGAGAGTGAAAATCGCTTCGATAGTCGTCAGTGGTTGTCGTTGGTGGTGGTTTCTGCTCGTCGTCGTTGCTGCTCGTCGTCGTTGCTGCTCGTCGTTTCTGCTCGTCGTCGTTGCTACTCGTCGTCGAACGAAATTTGCCTGCCAAACGAACGAAATCTGCTGCCAAACAACTGAGCTCGAAGACGAAACAGAGAAGAACACGAAGCTGCTGCCAAACGAACGAGAACAAAAACGAAACAGAGAAGTCGCGCCTTGTTTAAACATTCAGGGGCAAAAGCGTCATTTACTGTATAGGTTTACAAATGGGCCAACGAATCTGGGCCTCTCTTTGGGCTAATCCAAAATAGTAATTTTTTCCTAGGTATTAAAACTAAAACCAAAATATCCAATATCTTACAAACTAATTAATAAAGTTAATTATGTCTAAAACCTAATTTTTCTAAAATAAAAAGAGTTTGGGTACTGTAGCAATAAGAAATTTCAAAATTCCCTTTATGTCCTTTTATTTCATAGACTTTTTCTCCTTTGTTACAACTCGAAATTGGGTGTGCCACATGTCTATGAACTCGTATTGTCGAGCTCTATGCACCACCCAAATCCCCAAATTCCTTCCCGATCAAAAAGTTAACTTTAAACCTAATAAAATATTCTACGGGTATAATTGTCTTTTATCAGAATAAATTAATAATTAAAAATAAATTAAAGATCGGGTTGTTACACCCCAAGTTTTGGGCTCAATCCGATATCGACTGGTCCAAGAAATTTGACAATTCAGGTTCGTACGAAGTTCATTCTGAAATGGAGTGGTTGGTGTATTGCATAGTTCACTACTACATTTTACAAATTGCGTGACAAATAATTTTTTATCGCGCACAGGCTGTCGCGCAAAGGTCGTAAAGAAAGGCTTTGCACGACAAATACTGTTCATTGGTCGAGCGAAAATACTGACGGGTTAACATTTGTCGCACATAACGTATGTCTCGCCAACCCTTGCAAGACAATAAATGTTTCATCGTGCCAATCCTTGTGCGACAGAAGGGATTGTCGCCCAGAAATTTGAGGATGAGAGAATCCTTCGTGTATGAAATGTCTACGCCACGAAAATTTCGTAATCGCACGAAACTTTGTGCGACGACAAAAGTTTCGTCGCGCGTTTTGTGGGACGAGAGACATCTTTGTGACGCAAACATTTGGACGACGAATGCGCGACGAAGATCACATTCGTCGTGCAAAAAATATATTTTCATATTGCAATCAGCACGACGACAATTTTTCGTCGCGCAAAATGATATATATTATTTAATTAAATATATATTATTTAATTGCAATGTTTTGTTTATTTATTTATTTATATTTTTTTAATAAAATCAAATTGCAATAAAAAAAATGTAGAAAACCAAATTTCAGGAGAAAAATATATAAATATATAGAATACAAGAAAAATGTTTCAATTATAATGAAAAAAGTAAACAATAATCAAAATAATGCTCCAAAATCTATGTCGTCGTTTTGCAAATGCGGCTCCGAAGTCTGGACATGGTCGATAGGGGCAGAAGTCTGGTGGCCAACATTCGAAGCTGGAACACCGGACTGAACGATCGATGCTTGAAGCTGTGACATCTGTGCCATCTGGGTACTATATGTGGCGAGTTGGGTCTTTAGCTCGGCCACCTCTGCTCTCAAAGTAATATTCATGAATGTTGTCAAAGCAATATTCATGAATGTTGTTATATTATGTCAGTTGTAATTACTATATGGTAATTACAACATTCCTATAGTAATTACAACTGACATAATATAAAATATTAATTACAACATTCATATAGTAATTATGAAACTTGAATGCATAAGATAATAATTAAAATATAATAATACTTACATGAAGGGACTCCGCCAACTCATTGCCAGCTCGAACATAAACGTCGCCAAAGACGTCAATTTCTGAGAATTTGGACCCCCTGAATTGAACAAGAGAAGAAAAGTGTTAGTACGAAAAAAAATATATATTAATGACATTAAAAATTTAATATAAACAACTTTATTACCTGCCACCGCCTTCTGTTATACAAAAAATAAACGTCTTCTTGTTCCTATTGCCCTTATTTGCTTTCGCTACCTTCTGTTATACAAAAAATAAACGTATTAGTTGAAATTGAAATGAAATATAAATAAATAAATAAACATTAGTAAAAAACGTGTAATAATATTGAACTGAATTAAAAAAAAAAATTACCACATATTCAGACTCTTGAAAATGACCGCAGAGCCATGCCCAGCTATCCTCCTCCCCTCCAGCTCCTTCGGGTAACCCTCCTGAAGAGTGACGTGCGGATCATCAAATGACTGAAAATGGTGGTGCAGGTCGCTCTTCCATTGCTTGTACCTCTCAGCAAAGAGTCTGTTGACGTAGGCCACTGACTCGTCATTGAGGTCCTCTAAATTGTAGTTCGTCTGCAGTTTATTAATTACATACATTAAGTAATAGAAATATAGAAAGTTTGAACTTACAAAACATTTAAAAGGTAGAATACATACCGACAACTGTCCGAGCACCTCCGTCCGCATCTCCTCGGGCATGACCTTCCAAGACTTCCATTGCATAGGGCAATAGGTCCGAACAAAGTGACCAACTTCATGGGCCAAAGAGCTATGCAATTCAACCATTGGTGCAGCCCGATGCCGAGCATTGTATCCGATGCTAATCTGACTATTGGTCACTCGGGTGACCTTCGCCGTCTTCAACTGCCGACAAGGTCCCCGGGTGTTCTTCTTGGCTGTAAAGAAATAGAAAGTAAACTGTTAATAGTAATCATACAAAAATGTTGGACAACAACAGATGGAGTTCAAGGCAATCTTTACCTGGTTGTGATCCTGACGCACCAGTACTGTCTGTCGATGCTGTGTCACTCATGCTGGGGGGGCAATGACGACGTCTGGCACTAAGAGGTTGAGCCATAGATGACGCAGATGATGTCGGGGCATGGGAGACTGGGGGATCACGAGGCAACTACTCCATTTGTGCTGGAGCAGTGATAGCAGCAGGCTGAGCCGGAGGAGGCGAACTCTGTCCAGTGGTCACCGCCTTACGGCTTCGAATAAGGTTTGACATCTTGGGCAAGGAAAAACATGTAACATTTAATAATTTTTTAGGTAAAGCATATAACATAGTTAATCTAATTGGGTTAACATGTAATGAAATAAAAATAAATATTGAAACAACTAATAAAACAAAAACATATCAGAATTATTAACAAACATAATTTTTTTTTCCAATTTAACAATCTTAACTAATTTTAATTAAAGCATATCTTGCCCTGGGGTTAGCAATTCCGGAGTATCCGGAATTCCGATCAAAAATCAATCGAATCCTATACGATCTTAGAAATACAAGGAACAACATGCGTGGTTTTTAGTTCGATCCAACGGTCCGAACACAATAAACCCGAAAATCGCACAATAGGCGAAATCCGTTCGACATTGAAATGGTAACCAAATTGAAATCCTAACACACCTACACGCTCGTGACAACTAGGGGATCGCAGTGGGACACAATGTCCCCCTACTACAGTACCTACGCACCGTCAACGCATGGAGTCCAAAGCGATAACGATCGCTGGAAATTTCACAAAATTACAGGCCAAGCTTCCTACCCTAGGTTCAAAACAACGATTGGAGCCACTTTGGTTCTTGGGCCTACCCCGAAAAATGGCCGGAAGTGGCCTGAAATTGACATAAAAAACCGGCCAATTTATTTTCTACAAATTCACATACCAAAACCAAAAATTCATAAAACCTTATCCAACCATCAGCTAGAGCACGAAATTTAGTCGAGAAAGCATGCCTCAATCATCTGGTTTCGTGGCCGGAGGAGAGAGAAATCGACCGGCGAAAATCGGCCCAGTTTCGAAGGGGTGGTCGGCAGAAGGGCTATGTGTGGGTTGAGGAGGAAGGACGTGGCGGTTATGAAGGGAGGGCAATCAGGAGAGAGAGGGAGACGAAGGGAGGAGATAGACCAAACCAGGGGTTGTCGTGTTTTTCAGAAAATTTATAGGCCTTTGCGCAACGAAGACTTAAACCGTCGCGCAACGTATATTTTTCTGACCCTTGCGCGACGATAAAGCTAAAACCATTGAGCAAAAACCTCATGCCGCTCAAAATTGCGGACCCTTGTGCGACGAGAAAGGTGAAACCGTCGTGCAAGGCTGTCACCCCGCCCAAAATTTCACACCCTTGAGCGACAAAAAACACAAACCGTTGCGCAAGGATGTCCGGCCGCCCAAAATTTCAGCCCCTTGAGCGACAAAAAAACCCAAACCGTCGCGCAAGGACCCAAAACCCAAAAAATTTCAGCCTCTTGCGCGACAAAAAAACCCAAACCGTTGTGCAAGGACCCTAAACCCTAAAAATTTCAACCCCTTGCCCGACGGTTAAGCATGACCATCGCGCAAGGACGTCATGACGTTCCAAATTTCAGACCCTTGCGCGACGACAATTTATCCTTCGCGCAAAACGAAACCCTGATCCGTGAACCCTAAACCCTAAAGCCACAGTTATACCAGATTGCGACGAAGCTTCCGTCATCGCATAAAGAAATTATGAGCGATGAATAGATTCTTTCGTCGCTCAAAACATATATGTGCTACAGTTTGCTCCATTCCACTAACGTGTGCGCAACAATTTGCTCTATTCGTCGCGCAAATTTTTTTAAAAATCATATTACTAAATTCCCCTTTAAATGGGGAAAAAGTGGATGTTCCTTGCCATTATTTTGAAAAAATGATTAGAATGTGGATCATAAGGTCTGAATTGAATTAGGATTGACCATTTTGAATTTAATAAAGACTTAATTACTCATCCACAACATAGCCAGTATATTATGTATACGTATAGGGTTAGAGTACATTAACTTGTACAAACTCACCACAATGTCAATGAGGCATATTGTTTATATACGTATATTTCCTCCTTGTACACACATACATTATATAGATGGCATGCAAATATATATATATATTTTTATATTTAAAAAACCTTCATATTTATATATACATTATATATTTATATAATTGTATGACATATAAATTTTATAAAATCGTATTAATAAATTCTCATAAATATTTATATATTCCTATATTTCTATACACACGAAAATATATATATATATACACACATATACAGTGTATATTATAACTTAGTATAATGTATTATACACATTGTCTATATTTATATATATATATTTGCGCGACGACGCATGTATTGGTCGCGTAAACATATCTTGCACGACGAAATAACCCTATTTGTCGCGTGAAGGTTCCGTGAGCAACAATACAAATTTATTGGTCACGTGGAACATCTTGCGCGACAAATAATATTGAACCCCATTAAGCGTGGCCCCAAAAATGTGAGCTTCATATTTTTGTTTCAATTATAATGGAGAATAATTACATTGACTTGTAAGGCTTGTTTCTCATATTCATATTTTTTGTCCTTCTATTTTGCTAAGGAAATGTTAAAGTTTGTTTCTATTTAATTATGTTTTTGATTTCTCATTGTCGCCTAAAGCCCAATTTATTTTAATTTCTCAATTTCTTTTGTAGCCCAATTTATTTTAATTTCTCATTTTCTTTTGAAGATTCTATGGTACATATATTCAAATAAGCATATTTGGCAAAAGCTTTACATAAACATAATTAACTTACAAAAAATTACATTGACTATGTTTTACATGGGAAGTAGCAAATAAATTGTACTATTCATTATCTAAAGTATAATAACTTTCGTTATCGTCGCTATCCTCACTTTCAGTCTCCCAATCCTCCTCCTCTATAACTACATCATCGTCAATGTGGTGCCCCATTGCAACAACGTAGCGCGGAAGATCACCGAGGTCAATTGTAATTAACTGAATCGGTATTACAATTGAAGAGACTCCTTGTATCTGAAACGATTCTTGTATAACACTTGTATCTCGAAGTGTTTCCGCATCATTTTCCATTGAAGATTCTGCGCGTTGGTCAAAGACATTGTCGGTTGGGTCTATTTCTGGTATAGCATACACGTTCCTCTAATCCATCTTCTAAACAACTTTCCAACCGCTCCTTGCTTTAGGGTCATCTAGATACACAATCTGTGTAGCCATGTTTGCCAAAATGTAAGGATCGTCATTATACCAAGTTCTGTTAATGTTCACAGATAGTAAGCCATGATCGATTTTAACACTTCCCTGCCTACTTGGGTTTGTATCAAACCATCGATACTTAAACATGATGACTTGGCATCGGTCTTTGTAAAGCAATTGCACGACAATTGTAAGTTTGCCATAGAAATCAATGTCCGTACTTTCGCCTCCCCCTGGGACATGGACACCGTTGTTTCGCGTACACAACTTGTCATCTCGTGCAGTCCCCAAAAACTTAATGCCATTAACATGACAACCCGAGAATAATTCAGCCCGAATCGGCCCAAACGCAAGTTATATAACTCTTCATTGTAAGTGGGGGAATTCGATGATTTCAACTTATTCACCTATCTCCTCATGCTCATCTAAGTATGCCATTATCTCATCACAATTGTTCAGTACGAACCAATGCGCTACCTCCATGTCTTTTCTGGAAAATGACTCTCCTCGTGCAGGATCTCCAAAGGGTCGTGCGCTTTGGGCAAAAATAGAAAGTTTCTCATTTCTCACACCTCCATCATTATTGCGCTGAGGACAATTGAAAGATGTCTTGACATCTTTTAAATACATTCCAAAGAAAGTAAGCTACTCATATGGAACCCATGCCTCTATAATTGATCTTTCGGACTTCGCCCTATTGCATACAGTTTTTTCAGCTCGACTAGAAGCCTACAAAAATAAAACGATTCAATTTAAATTAGCAAGCGCTGGATAATGAAGCATAAACAAATAAGGAACAAGCGTACCTTTCTATTGGATACATCCAACGATAGTTGACAGGACCAGCAAGCAATGCCTCTTCTGGCAAGTGAACCATCACGTGGATCATATTTGTAAAGAAAGCTGGAGGGAATATCATCTCAAACTTGCATAGGACTTGGACAATGTCATGCCGCAACTGATTAATGTGTGTCTTTCGCAATGTTTTCGCCGTGAGTTGTGAAAAAAATCTAGACAACAACATGATTGGTTTCACTATATCTTCTGGCAATAGGTGTTGAATACCCACAGGAAGTAGGCGTTGCATAAACACATGACAGTCATGGCTCTTTAGTCCAGCAAATTTACCCCTGTCAACATTTACGCAACGAGCAATATTAGAATTATACCTATCAGAAAACTTTACAGATGATACAAACTTTAGAAAATCTTTTTTGTCACTCGGTTTGATGGAAAAAAATACAAGATCCCTTCTAGCTTTATCGCTGTCCCTGTTCATCCATAAACCCCTTCGTATGCCCATTCTTTCCAAATCAAGACGCGCTTTGATCGTGTCCTTTGTCTTGCCCTCGATATCTAAAATTGTGCCCATCAATGTGTCAAACACATTTTTCTCAACATGCATAACGTCGAGATTGTGCCTCAATTTTAGTTTCGACCAATATGGGAGCTCAAAAAACATAGACTTGTGCGTCCAGTTCAAATGTGTAGAAGGTCTGAGCCGACTAACTATTTTTCCGAACAGAGTAAAATCCAAACGGTTAAGTTGTTCCAAGATCTCATCACCAGACCATTCCCTCAGTCTGAGGCGACGCTCTGTGTTCTCGTCGAACTCTTTATCCTTTGTCCGCCACTCATGGTCCCATGACAACCATCTCCGATGACCAAGATAACAAACTTTTTTAGCATGCCAACTAGAAGTTACATCTTTCTTGCATACAGGGCATGCCATATAACCCTTTGTGCTCCATCCAGAAACCATTGCATATGTGAGAAAATCATTCGCAGTCCACATAACTGCTGCCCGTAAAGTGAACATCTTCCCAGTCGACTTATTGAACGTGCGCACACCATTTGTCCATAAATCCTTCAACTCATCAACCAACGGCCTTAAGTACACATCGATTGACCTGCCAGGATCCTCAGTTATCAAAACAGCCATCATCATGTATTCCCTTTTCATGCATTTCTAAGGCGGCAAATTATATGGGAATATGAAAATCGGCCAAGTGCTGTGGTGTTGGTTTAGAACCCCGTATGGATTGAATCTATCAGTGGCAAGTCCCAATCAAATATTTCGGAAATCAGCAGCAAACTCGGGGAATGTTCGATCGAACTCTTTCCATGCCTCCCCATCTGCAGGATGTCATATCACATCGTCGTCTACCTGTTTTTCCTTATGCCATCTCATGTTTGTGGTAGTATGCGTCGACATATACAATCGCTGCAACCTTGGTTTCAGGGGCAGATAACGCATAACTTCTTGTGGGATCTTAGTCATTCTATTATGAGAAGTCATTTTGAACCTCGACTCATTGCATATAGGGCATGTATCCAATGTTTCGTACTCTTTGTAGAATAACATACAATTGTTTTTGCATGTGTGAATTTTTTCAGAACCCAATCCAAGGCCATTGAAGACATTTTGCGCGTGTCTATAGTCTTTCGGCAAACAATTGTCCTTCGGAAGCATTCTCTTGAAAAGGCCCAAAAAGTAATCGAAACACGGGTTCGACATATGATACTTTATTTTTCCCTGCATTAGCTCCACAATGGTCGTAAGAACGGAAAAATTCTCGCACCCCGGGTATAACTCTTGGTTGGCATTTTTTAACAGTTTTTCATACTGTTCGAACTCCGCACTATCCATTGGTGTAGGCATGTCATCTTCCTCTTCTTAATTGATGTTGGTCGATGCAAATAGAAAAGCATCATTTATAATATCCATGACTTGTTCATTAGGATCCAAAATAGGTTCAACATTGTCCACTCTTGTGGCCCTTGAAGAGGAAGCTTTGTCTAATTGTTCCCCGTGATGGTTCCAAGTGCTATATGTCTCAATCATTCCACTTTTTACTAAATTCAATCGAACATTTTCAATTGTCTCCCACAATGTGTTGTTACACCTCCTACCCAGACATCGAATTCTAGTTGCACCCGGATTGTGTGTACGTACAAAGTCAATAAAATCATCGATTCCATCCAAGTACTCCTTTGCGCATCTATTCGGATTATGTATCCACCTCGTGTTCATAATTCCTGGAACCACAATCACAACCACTTCATACAAAATCATAATGCCTCTCCTTATGCCTCCGGTAAGGGTCCTATCCCATTCGGGAATGCATAGTCATGTCACGTAATTTACAGCTACATGAGATTAGATTTTGATGTGGATAAATTCTGGCAGCATCTCGATACAGTTCTTGAGGTGTATCGTAAGTACAAAATACCTGCGTACCACCCGAAGAACGTATAGAGATGACACCAAAATCACCACAACCGAAACCTAATCCTGTAGCCGTAAATTACGTGACATGCCTATGCATTCCCAAACTGTCCAAATAATGGGACAATTCAAGAAATAATTGGACCACAATCATGCATTACGCATCCATGCACGAAATCTAACTACTCTCGAACGGGAAACTAAGTTTAACTAAAAATGAAAAAATATGTACGAAGTTAATTTCAATTAACTTTGTACATTACAACACATTGTGCTCTGCCACACAAAATTTAACAAACAAAAAAAAAAAGACACATAACAACCTAAGTTTAACACAATGTAATGAATTTAAATTATTCAAATATAAAACAAATAAATTACCTTCTTAATTGTTCTCCACCAACCGCTAATCACACAAAATATCTCTACAGAGAACGAAATTAATAGTATTAGTATGAATTTACATGAATACACTCAAACTAATGACAAAATATACTCACCTACTAAATGTAGGGAATTCCTAGCATAAGCAGCAGAAGAGGCAGAAATTCTCAGCTTTCTACCTCTGCCATGGCGTAACTCAGATTACAAGAAGATTAACTTTTGTGCGACGAATAGATACTTCGTCACGCAAAGAACATATTTCATCGAGCAAAACTCCCACTTTCGTCACGCAAGTCTAAATTTTCGTCGCCCAAGTACGCGTCGACATACAACTTTAGCGCGACGATGAATATTTTTCGTCGCATCAGTTTTCGTCGCGCAAACGCCAAATCGCGTCGTGCAAATTCAACATCCCATCGCGCAACATGCAGCCGACATCTAATTTTAGGCGACAAAAGGTCCACTGGTTGCGCGATTTTTGCGCAAAAAACCAATTCCCGTGTTTTTTTGGCTAATGGAAATGCTCTCTTGTCGCGCGAAAGTTCCTTTTCCGACGAAACTTTTCGTCGCACAAAGTTTTGGCGCCACATAAATATTTCCTTTCTTACAATTGCGCGACATATTTTTTTGGGTCGCGCTAAGTTTTTTACATGACAAAATTCCTGGTTTTGGACTCAATCCGATATCGATTGATCCAAGAAATAGGACTATTCACGTTCGTACGAAGTTCGTACTGTAACCAGGAAATATCGATAAAAAGATGATCTGGATGATTCTTTCTACAATTAAATCTTATGTTACCAAAGAAAAAATCCATTCTTCGTAAAAAAAGGTTCTTCCATTGGACTAAGAAGGTAAAGGAAGAAAGCGAGTTGGAGTGTGAATTCTTCATTAGAAATCAATAAAAGAAAAAGTAAGTGGACCTAACCCATTGCATCATAATTATATCCACTATTCTGATATTAAAATTCGATAGAGATGAAATTTGATCTTTTTTTTCTTTGGACTACGCGGGAATCTGTCAATATATCCGATTAAATTCTCTTGTTGGAGTGGTTGGTGTATTGCATAGTTCTAGGGATTGGATTTTACTCAAAACCCACCAAATGACTCCCCCCACGACATTACGATTTTCCCCAAGTTTTGGACTCAATCCGATATCGATTGGTCCACGAAATCGGACAATTCAAGTTCATACGAAATTCGCTCTGAAATAGCGTGGTTGGTGTATTGCATGGCTTTAGCTATTGGATTGCACTCAAAACACACCAAATGACTCCTCCTACAACATTAGGATGTTCTCCAAGTTTTGGACACAATCCAATTTTGGGTGGTCCATGAAATTGGACAATTCAGGTTCGTGTGAAGTTCGTTCTAAAATGGAGTGGTCGGTGTATTGCATAGTTCTAGAGATTGAATTTCACTCAAAACCCACCAAATGACTCCTCCCACCATATTATATTGTTCCCTAAGTTTTGGACTCAATCCGATATCAATTGGTCCAAGAAATTAGACAATTCAGGTTCGTAGGATCATCATTCTAAAATGGAGTGGTTGGTGTCTTACATAGTTCTAAGGATTGGATTTCACTCAGAACCCACCAAATGACTCCTCCCACCGTATTATGATGTTTCCCAATTTTTGGGCCCAATCGGAAATCGATTGGTCCAAGAAATTGGACTATTCATGGTCGTACGAAGTTCGTTCTGAAATGGACTGGTTGGTGTATTGCATAGTTCTAGAGATTGAATTTCACTCCAAACTCACCAAATCACTCCTCCCACAACATTATGATGTTCACCAAGTTTTGGACTTCATCCAATATCGAATGGTCCATGAAATTGGACAATTCAGGTTTGTACGAACTTCGTTCTGAAATAGAGTGGTTGGTGTATTGTATAGTTTTAGCCATTGGATTTCACTCAAAACTCCCCAAATGACTCCTCCCACGATATTATGATGTTCCCCAAGTTTTGGACTCAATCCGATGTCGATTGGTCCATGAAATTGGACAATTCATGTTCGTATGAAGTTCGTTCTCTAATGGAGTGGTTGGTGTATTACATAGTTCTAGAGATTGGATGATAGGACCCGACCCAAATTCCCCTTTGGAATCCGAGCTGAACCCTGTTCGTGATCAACACTTGGCAGGTGCCGAGCACAAATGACCTGGTTGCCCTTCTAGTTACAAACTTAATTTCATTTTATCCTTGACTTCTACCGAAAATTCGGCAGAGTCTCCCCTGTAATTTGTTCAATCCCCAAAATTACACCTGTCAAGACAAGCATATACCCAACCCAACTTCCAGCATGCGTGTATATATACAATCAACAGTAAGGTTCGAGCCCAGGGGCAATATCAGAGCATCTATACAGGTTAATTTACAAGAAGAACATTTGGAGGGTCAAGGACCCTGCACTAAGCTGAAGAGATGCAGGAAGCGGAAACTGTCCTGTGGTAGCTTTCAGATGCACGTCTACGGCCTAGGGGCACAAAACATTTAAAAGGTGAGTGGACCCAAAAACAAAGTTTTAAACAAAAATAGCATAAGAACATACTAACCCCACTGTAAAAACAGTTATACAAAACTAATTCATTCTTTTAATCATATACATACTGAAATCCATGCACTCATGTATATATATATATATATGTCAAGCATACTCATATCATCTTTAAACTCTTAAAAGCACTGAAATCAGTTTAAAACTACCACCTAGGTGTACCCCTTTAATTCTGTCAATTCCTGATATCCGTCAATTCCTGATAATCTGTCAATTCCCCTGGCAGGTCTCGGTGACACAAAGTCAAACCGAGCCGCAAACTGGCAGGATTCAGGGGACCGTAGTCAGCCTGATCTGCATTCTCCGAAACTCGTGAGGCAGATGTCAAGCGCGCTGACAAAACTGAAGGCAACCTGGATGTCCGTGGACATCGTCTTAACTGAAGGCAACTTGTTTCTATAATTGGGTACCTAAGGTGGCTTAAGAAAATCTAAAATCTCTGAAAAATATGATAAATAACTGAATTTCTGTTAAATCTAGAACTTTGCTGCCATTTACCTGTTATTTAGCTATCCATAATGGATATCTCACTCGGTAGCATGTGAATTGAAAACATTTAAAAGCGTATATCAACTAATAAAACACTAATATTTGAATAAAACTTATTCAAGATCAAATACTGAAATTCATTTGCATAAAATCATTTATAAAAGAAAAGTCCACTCACAGCTTGTCCGAGCTTGTTGGACATTTTGGAGGTCCCTCCGACGGGTCAACTGGTGCCCGGGTGCCTGATTCAATTACCAATATAATATATATATATATATATATTAATAAAACTGCTCGATATAAATATTTAAATAAAACTCTGACCCCCGGCTCCTAGAAGTGCGTGCATCCAATTAAAGTACTCCTATGCCCACATTAGCGTTCCTTTAAACCTAGGACACAAGTCCCATGAGTCTGGGCACAAAAGGATGGGTTGGTTTGGTCACAAACGCATGAACAAAGGTTCGAACCCATTGAACCCAGAAATCACACAAGATGCGGAATTCGTTCAGGGTTCATACGTTATCCAAATTAAGATCCGCGAATTTCTATGCGCTTGTGAAAACATGAGGATCATTTTAGGACGGAGTGTGGTCCCCACCAAACTGCCCACGCCCGGCCACACGCGCCCGCAGCTCGTGGGTGGCTTGAAAAATTCTTGGCGGCCGAAAAAACTCCAAACCGTCGGCCCAAACTCCTAACTTAGGTAAAACACCCATTTTGGAACCACTTTTGTTCTTGGACCTACCTCAAAAGTGGCCGGAAGTGGCCGGAATCACACTCTCAAAACCAGCTGAAACCTAGATTGAAAAATCGAACCATCTACGCTTGGAATTTCGGGAATCCTACCCAACCAGCAGCTAGAGTATGGAAAATAGCTAGAAAACGATACCTCACTCGTCCGATGTGGGGGCTGGATGAAGGAGAACGAAAGCTTGGAAGTTCTGTCAACTCCGGTGTGATCTCAAGCATTTTTTAGCAAAAAACAGCGGTTCCAAGGGCAGGGACCGGTCGGGAAAGGAAGGGGAAGCGACGGTGGTTCGACTGGGTCCGGTCCCGTCGGTCGGAGTGGAGTGTGGCGATGGTTATGGAGGTTTGAAGGTGACGGGTTATAGAAAAAAAAAACAAGGGGGGCTGTGGTCTGAGGAAAAAGAGTGAGGGAAGAGAGAGAGCGTCAGATTTTTTTAAAAAAATCCTGATCTCAAAATTACCGTTTTGCCCTTCTAAGTATTTTGACCGTATTTTCTTCGTTACAACTCCGATTCGAGTCCACTCCGTGTCTACGGACTTGTTTCGTCGCGCTCTACGCAAAGATTCAAGTGGAATAGTCAAATTCTTTCTCGGTCAAAAATTTAACTTTTCCTTTACTAGAATATTCTAAGGGCAAAAGTGTCCTTTCCTCTTAATAGTTTAATAGTTAAATTTTAATTAAAGTTTGGGTTATTACATTCGATGTCACTCAAAACCCACCAGATGACTCCTCCCACCATATTATGATGTTCCCCATGTTTTGGACGTAATCTGATATCGATTGCTCTATGAAATTGGACAATTCAGGTTCGTACGAAGTTCGTTCTGAAATGGAGTGGTTGGTGTATTGCATAGTTTTAGCCATTGGATATCGCTCAGAATTGACCAGATGACCTCTCCCACAACATTATGATGTTCACAGAGTTTTGGACTCAATCCGATATCGATTGGTCCATGAAATCGGACAATTCAGGTCCAGACGAACTTCGTAATGAAATGAAGTGGTTGGTGTATTGCATAGTTTTGGCCATTGGATTTAACTCAAAACTCACCAAATGACTCCTCCCACCATATTATGATGTTCCCCAAGTTGTGGGCTCATTACGATATCGATTGGTCCAAGAAATTGGACAATTCAGGTTCGTACGAAGTTCGTTCTAAAATGGAGTGGTTGGTGTATTGCATAGTTCTAGAGATTTGATTTCAGTCAAAACCCACCAAATGACTCTTCCCACAATATTATGATGTTCCCCAAGTTTTGGACTCAATCTAATATCGACTGGTCCATGAAATTGGACATTTCAGGTTCGTTCGAAATTCGTTCTAAAATAAAGTGGTTTGTGTATTGGATAGTTTTACCCATTGAATTTCACTCAAAACTAACCAAATGACTCCTCCCACAACATTATGATGTTCTCCAAGTTTTGGACTCAATCTGTTATCAATTGGTCCATGAAATTGGACAATTCGGGTTCATACAAAGTTCGTTTTGAATGGACTGGCTGGTGTACTTCATAGTTCTAGAGATTGGATTTCACTCAAAATCCCCCAAATGACTCCTCCCACCATATTACGTGGTTCCCTAAGTTTTGGACTCAATCCGATGTCGATTGGTCCATGAAATCGGACAATTGAGGTTCGTACGAAATTCATTCAGAAATGGTGTGGTTGGTGTGTTGCATAGTTTTGGCCATTGGATTTCACTCAAAACTCACCAAATGACTCCTCCCACCATATTATGATGTTCCCCAAGTTTGGGCCTCAATCCGATATCAAATGGTCGAAGAAATTGGACAATTCAAGTTTGTACGAAGTTCGTTCTGAAATTGAGTGGTTGGTGTATTGCATAGTTCTAGAGACTGGATTTCACTGAAAACCAACCAAATGACTCCTCCCGCCACATTATGATGTTCCCCAACTTTTTTGAACTTAATCCGATATCGATTGGTCCATGAAATCGGACAATTCAGGTTTGTGTGAAGTTCATGTTGAAATGAAGTGGTTGGTGTATTGCATAGTTTTAGCGATTGGATTTCGCTCAAAACTCACCAATGACTCATCGCACCATATTACGATGTTCCTAAAGTTTTGGGCTCCATCCAATATCGTTTGGTGCAAGAAATTGGACTATTCATGTTCGTACGAAGTTCGTTCTCTAATGGAGTGGTTGGTGTAGTATATAGTTTTAGCCATTGGTTTTCACTCAAAACTCACGAAATGACTCATCGCACCATATTATGTTGTTCCCCCAGTTTTGGGCTCAAGCCGATATCGATTGGTCCAAGAAATTGGACGATTCATGTTCATACGAAGTTCGTTCTCTAATGGAGTGGTTGGTGTATTGCATAGTTTTAGCGGTTTGATTACACCCAAATCTCACCAAATGACCCCTCCCACAACTGTTCACCTGTTTTATGTTTGTTCCTGTGATGGAAGGGTAAAGTTCCCCATTGCCTTGAAAACCATTGACTGGTCAACAAGTCAACTTTCTTTAGTGTGCCACTGTGTCACTGCTAGCAATAAAAATCCTAGCAGACTTTCTTAAAAATAGGTAACTTGCACCTTAATTTACTGATTTCTAAACAAGCAATTGTGAATTTGGGGGAGGAATGTCTCCTAAGTAAGTTCTTTTTCCTGCCTCAGACTGGTGAGGACTTCATAATTTTTCACAATACAATGTTGGTAGTTCTGGCTAGAATAAATGATGAGAAAATGAATTGTTCCTTAGGCAGAAATGCCTTTTACAAAACTCAGAACGTAAAAACCAACTCTAAAAAGACAAAAAGGAGGTTGGGCTTCCATTTCTGCCTGGATAGATGCTTCTGATCCGGGCTGGATTGGGGATGCCTGTGCTGGACTGGGCTGTAAATTGATGCTAACGTTCGAGTTTGGCAGAGCTTTAATCTATTTCAAGCCTTGGCAGGCTTTCTGAACGGACAGAATTGCGGCCTCTTTAGTCTGAAGGGGACAAAAATGGCTGGATTCAAGGATTACTGGGCTGGAACTACACTGTGATACCTAATCTACTTGATTAGGGCTCTTCATAAATTTGTTGAGGTTTTCATATTTGTAAAAACTCAAGCTCTGCTTGTTTTGGCTTTTGCTAAACCAAATTTGCAACGAGAGAAATCTCGTTTTAAATGACTTTTCTCTAAGTTTGAAATTGAGTTGTAGCTGGCTTCTTTCGTGTGGCTCAATTAGCTTTTGGTTGCTTCTGTTTGCTTGAAGTTTCTTTGGGATCAAGTGATCATTTTGAGTTTTTATCTTTTTGGCTGATTTTTTGATTGTCTGATTGATTTCCCTTTCTGTTCATCTTCTTTTACATTTATAAGAAATGCTTTGGAGTGGGGCTTATTACTTTTAATAATGGGCGGCAAAATTTCTTTAAAAGATCTTTCATTTTAAAATGCAAGGAAAAAGGGTTTTTATCAATTCTGGCAGATAAGCCCTCAATGGTAAGTTCTTAAGACAATCACTTTCCTGTTTTTCTTGAAAGAGAACCTAAACCCTCTTTAATTCCAACTGCCTTCTGTGAGAGCTCAAACTGTGATGGTTAGTTTGATTTTTGAGCAACTCCCTGTTTCCTACTTATCCTTTTTAGAAAAGATAACCTTCGTATCTCTTGAAAGATGGTGCCTTCTTTGGAGTAGAAACAATATCTCTGAATATATACATATAAAAGGGATTTGATCTTCTAGTGGCAGAGATTCAGAGATGCCCCTTCTTTTCACCTGCCTCTGCCAACTCTTTATCAACCTGGTTGAAATTGCTGACTTTTCAAAGTTCAGGCAGTCACGTGGGTTTGCCTTTCTTCTCTTTTAATCATGGTAAGCCCAGTTTTGAGTTTTGAGACTGTGGGCTGATTTTCCTTTTTTCAAAGCTCAAATGACAGATTCTAGGCTGGTCCTTCTTGGATTTGGGCTTTTGAATTCAATTTCAAATGCAAACCCAAATCTGCTTGGGTCCTGAGATTGCTTCGTTATTCTGGGTAATCTAGCATTGGACTGAGTGTATAACTTTGCACCATTTATCTAGGGATTGTTGGTGGCTGTCCAATTTTGCCATGGGCTTTTGAAATTTGGACTGGGTGTGCCAAATTTAGGCCCAAACAACAACATTATGATGTTCACCAAGTTTTGGACTCAATCTGATATCGATTGGTCCACGAAATCGGACAATTCAGGTTTGTACGAACTTCGTTCTTAAATGGAGTGGTTAGTGTATTGCATAGTTCTAGAGATTGGATTTCACTCAAAACCCACCATACTATGATGTTCCCCATGTTTTGGACTCAATCCGAGATCGATTGGTCCATAAAATTGGACAATTCAGGTTCGTACGAAGTTCGTTCAGAAATGAAGTGGTTGGGGTATTGCATAGTTTTGGCCATTGGATTTCACACAAAACTCACCAAATGACTCCACCCACCATATTATGATGTTCCCCAAGTTTTGGGCTCAATCCGATATCGATTGGTCCAAGAAATTGGACAATTCAAGTTCGTACGAAGTTCGTTCTGAAATGGAGTGGTTGGTGTATTGCATAGTTCTAGAGATTGAATTTCACTCAGAATACACCAAATGACTCCTCCCACCATATTATCGTGTTCCCCAAGTTTTGGACTCAATCTGATACCGATTGGTCCATGAAATCGGACAATTCAGGTTCGTACGAAGTTCGTTGTGAAATGAAGTGGTTGGTGTATTGCATAGTTTTAGACATTGGATTTCACTCAAAACCCACCAAACGACTCCTCCCATGATATTATGATGTTCCCCAAGTTTCGGGCTCAATTCGATATCGATTGGTACAAGAAATTGGACTATTCCTGTTCGTACGAAATTCGTTGTCTAATAGAGTGGTTGGTGTATTGCATAGTTTTAGCTATTGGATTTCACTCAAAACTCACCAAATGACTACACCTACAATATTATGATGGTCCCCAAGTTTTGGACTCAGTCCGATATCGATTGGTCCATCAAATTAGACAATTTAGGTTCGTATGAAGGTCGTTATGAATGGAGTGGTTGTTGTATTGCACAGTTTTAGCCATTGGATTTCACTCAAAACTCACCACATGACTCGTCCCACAACATTATGATGTTCCCCAAGTTTTGGACTCAGTCCGATATCGATTGGTCCATAAAATTGAACAATTCAGGTTCGTATGTAGTTAGTTCTGGAATGAAGTGGTTGGTGTATTGCATAGTTTTAGCCATTGGATTTCACTCAAAACTCACCAAATGACTCCTCCCACAATATTCTGATGTTCCCCAAGTTTTGAACTCAATCCGATATCGATTGGTCCATGAAATCCGACAATTCAAGTACGTACAAAATTCATTTTGAAATGGAGTGGTTGGTGTTTTGCATAGTTTTGGCCATTGGATGTCACTCAAAACTCACCAAACGACTCCTCCCACAACATTATGATGTTCCCCAAGTTTTGGACTCTTTCCGATATCGATTAGTCCTTCAAATTGGATAATTCAGGTTCGTACGAAATTTGGTTCTGAAATGGAGTGGTTGGCGTATTGTATAGTTTTGGCAACTGGATTTCACTCAAAACCAACCAAATGACTCCTCCCACCATATTATGGTGTTCCCCAAGTTTTGAGCTCAATCCGATATCGATTGGTCCAAGAAATAGCCTATTCATGTTAGTACGAACTTCGTTTTCTAGTGGAGTGGTTGGTGTACTACATAGTTTTAGCTATTGGATTTCACTCAAAACTCACCAAATGACTCGTCCCACAACATCATGATGTTCCCCAAGTTTTGGAATTAATACGATATCGATTGGTCCATGAAATTGGACAATTTAGGTTTGTACGAAGTTTGTTCTGAAATGGACTTGTTAGTGTATTGCATTGTTCTGGGGATTGGATTTCACTCAAAACCCACAAAATGACTCCTCCCAACATATTATCATGCTCTCCTAGTTTTGGACTCAATCCGATATCGATTGGTCTATGAAATCCGACAATTCAAGTTCGTACGAAATTTGTGTTGAAATGGAGTGGTTGGTGTTTTGCATAGTTTAACCCTTTGGATTTCACTCAAATCCAACCAAATGACTCCTCCCACTATATTACGACGTTCGCCAAGTTTTGGACTCGATTCGATAACGATTGTACCGTGAAATTGGACAATTCAGGTTCGTACGAAGTTTGTTCTGAAATGGGGTGGTTGGTGTATTGCGTAGTTTTAGCAATTGAATTTCACTGAAAACTCACCAAATGACTCCTCCCATGATATTATGATGTTCCCCAAGTTTTGAACTCAATCCGTTATCGATTGGTCCATGAAATCCGACAATTCAAGTTCGTACGAAATTCGTTTTGAAATGGAGTGGTTGGTGTTTTGCATAGTTTTGGCCGTTGGATTTCACTCAAAACTCACCAAATGACTCCTCCCACAACATTATGATGTTCCCCAGATTTTGGACTCTGTCCGATATCGATTGGTCCATGAAATTCGGCAATTCAGGTTTGTACGAAGTTTGTTCTGAAATGAAGTGGTTGGTCTATTGCATAGTTAGCCATTGGATTTCACTCAAAACTCACCAAATGACTCCTCCCACAACATTATGATGTTCCGCAAGTTTTGGACTCGATATATCGATTGGTCGATGAAATTGGACAATTTAGGTTCATACGAAGTTCGTTCTGAAATAAAGTGGTTGGTGTATTGCATAATTTTAGCCATTGGATTTCACTCAAAACCCACCAAATGACTACTCCCACAGTATTACGATGTTCCTCAGGTTTTGGACACAATCCGATATCGATTGATCAAAGAAATTGGACTATTTATGTTCATTCTGAAATGGAGTGGTTAGTGTATTGCATGCTTCTAGAGATTGGATTACACTCAAAACCCACCATATTATGATGTTCCCCATGTTTTGGACTCGATCTGACATCGATTGGTCCATGAAATTGCACAATTCAGGTTCGTATGTAGTTCAATCTGAAATGAAGTGGTTGCGGTTTTGCATAGTTTTGGCCATTGGATTTCACTCAAAACTGACCAAATGACTCTTCCCACCACATTATGGTGTTTCCCAAGTTTTGGGCTCAATCTGATATCGACTGGTCCATGAAATTGCACAATTCCAGTTCGTACGAAGTTCGTTCTAAAATGAAGTGGTTGGTGTATTGCGTAGTTTTAGCCACTGGATTTCACTCAAAACTCGCCAAATGAGTCCTCCCATGATATTATGATGTTCCCCAAGTTTTGGACTCAATCCGATATCGATTGGTCCATGAAATCCGACAATTCAAGTACATACGAAATTCATTCTGAAATTGAGTGGTTGGTGTTTTGCATAGTTTTGGCGGTTGGATATCACTCTAAACTCACCAAAAGACTCCTACCACAACATTATGATGTTCCCCAAGTTTTGGCCTCTTTCCGATATCGATTGGTCCTTGAAATTGGATAGTTCAGGTTCGTACAAAGTTTGTTCAGAAATGGAGTGGTTGGCGTATTGCATAGTTCTGGAGATTAGATTTCACTCAAAACCCACCAAATGACTCCTCCCACCATATTAAGATGTTCCCCAAGTTTTGGGCTCAATCCGATATCGATTGTTCTAAGAAATTACACTATTCATGTTCGTACGAATTTCGTTTTCTAGTGCAGTGGTTGTGTACTACATAGTTTTAGCTATTGGATTTCGCTCGAAACTCACCAAATGAATCCTCCCACAACATGATGATGTTCCCCAAGTTTTGGACTTAATCCGATACCGATTGGTCTATGAAATTGGACGTGTTAGTGTATTGCACAGTTCTAGAGATTAGATTTCACTCAAAACACACCAAATGACTACTCCCACCATATTATGATGTTCCCCAAATTTTGGACTCAATCCTACATCGATTGGTCAATGAAATCAGACAATTCAACTTCGTACAAAATTCGTTCTGAAATAGAGTGGCTGGTGTTTTGCATAGTTTTGGCCATTGAATTTCACTCAAAACTCACCAAATGACCCCTTCTACAACACTATGATGTTCCGCATGTTTTGGACTCTTTCCTATATTGATTGGTCCATGAAATTGCACTATTCATGTTCGTACGAAGTTCGTTTTCTAATGGAGTATTCAGTGTATTGCATAGTTTAAGCGATTGGATTTCAATCAAAACTCACTAAATGACTCATCCCACAACATTACGATGTTCCCCAATTTTTGGACTCAATCCGATATCGATTGGTCCATGAAATTGGACAATTCAAGTTCTATGAAGTTTGTTATAAAATGGAGTGGTAGGTGTATTGCATAGTTCTAGAGATTAGATTTCACTCAAAACCCACCAAATGAATCCTCCCACCATATTATGATGTTCCCCAAGTTTTGGGCTCAATCTGATATCGACAGTTCCAAGAAATGGCACTATTCATGTTCGTATGAAGTTCATTTTCTAGTAGAGTGGTTGGTGTACTACATAGTTTTAGCTATTGGATTTCACTCGAAACTCACCAAATGACTCCTCCCACAACGTGATGATGTTCCCCAAGTTTTGAAATTAATCCGATATCGATTGGTCCATGAAATTGGACAATTTGGGTTTGTACGAAGTTCATTCTCAAATGGACTTGTTAGTGTATTGCATAGTTCTCTGGATTGGATTTCACTCAAAACCCACAAAATGACTCCTCCCAACATATTATCATGTTCTCCAAGTTTTGGATTCAATCCGATATCAATTGGTCCATGAAATCCGACAATTCAAGTTCGTACGAAATTTGTTTTGAAATAGAGTGGTTGGTGTTTTGCATAGTTTTAGCCTTGGATTTAAGTCAAAACCCACCAAATGACTCCTCCCACCATTTTACGATGTTCGCCAAATTTTGGACTCAATCCGATAATGATTGTATAGGGTTTAGGGACCAATCGATTGTACCATGAAATTGGACAATTCAGGTTCGTACGAAGTTTGTTCTGAAATGGGGTGGTTGGTGTATTGCGTAGTTTTAGCAAACGGAGTTCACTCAGAACTCACCAAATGACTCCGTCTACAATATTATGATGATCCCCAAGTTTTGGACTCAATCCGATATCGATTGGTCCATGAAATCCGACAATTCAAGTTCGTACAAAATTCGTTTTGAAATGGAGTGGTTGGAGTTTTGCATAGTTTTAGATATTGGATTTCACTCAAAACCACCAAATGACTCCTCCCACCGTATTATGATGTTCGCCAAGTTTTAGACTCAATCCGATAATTGTACCACGAAATTGGACAATTCAGGTTCGTACGAAGTTTGTTTTGAAATGGAGTGGTTGGGGTATTGCATAGTTTTAGGGATTCGATTTCACTTAAAACTCCCCAAATGACTCCTCCCGCAACTTTATGGTGTTTCAAAAGTTTTGGACTCTGTCCGATATCGATTGGTCCATGAAATTGGGTAATTCAGGTTTGTACGAAGTTTGGTCTGAAATGAAGTGGTTGGTGTATTGCATAGTTTTAGCCATTGGATTTCACTCAAAACCCAACAAATGACTCCTCCCACCATATTATGATGTTCCCCATGTTTTGGACTGAATCTGATATCGATTGGTCCATGAAATTGCACAATTCAGGTTCCTACATTGTTCGTTCTGAAATGAAGTGGTTGGTGTTTTGCATAGTTTTGGCCATTGGAATTCACTCAAAACAGACCAAATGACTCTTCCCACCATATTATGATGTTCCTCAAGTTTTGGACTCAATCTGATATCGACTGGTCCATGAAATTGGACAATTTAGGTTCATACGAAGTTCGTTCTAAAATGAAGTGGTTGGTGTATTGCATAGTTTTAGCCATTGGATTTCAGTCAACACCTACAAAATGAAAGGTCACGGGAAAAAAAATTCTTTCAGTTTTGTTCTCAATCCCATATCGAGTGGTCCATGAAATTGGACAATTCAGGTTCGTGCGAAGTTCGTGATGAAATGGAGTTGTTGGTGTTTTGGATAGTTTAAGCCATTGGATTTCACTCAAAACTCACCAAATGACTCCTCGCACAACATTATGATGTTCCTCAAGTTTTGGACTCGATATATCGATTGGTCCATGAAATTGGACAATCTAGGTTCGTACGAAGTTCGTTCTGAAATGAAGTGTTCGTGTATTGCATAGTTTTAGCCATTGGATTTCACTCAACACCTACAAAATGACTACTCCCACTATATTATGATGTTCCCCAGGTTTTCGACCCAATCCGATATCGATTGGTCCAAGAAATTGGACTATTTATGTTCGTTCTGAAATGGAATCACTACTACAGAAAGTGAAAAAGACGACCAGAAAACAACGACGGTCTAAGTGAAAACCGTCATGGTTTTTAAAAAGACGACGGTTCTAAAAACACCGTCGTGTAATACAACCTTAGACAACTAAAAAATGGAGATTCAAATGGCTGTTCAAAAACAACGACGTACCTAATTAAACAACCGACGTCTATTTGAAACAGATTTCCGCAGTATAAAATCAATGCCAACAAAGAACGGCAGAAGTTATGAATCGACCGACGTAGAAAGTAAAGACGATGATTTCAATAAAAACCGCCGTTTTTACTCATAAAATAACACGACGAGGTTTTCGTATAAGACGCCGTATAATTACAAACAAATCCACGGCTTTAAAATACAAAATATCGCCGTATTAAATTAATGTACAACGACGAAAAATATAAATATATCGACGTCATTCTCGTATAGTTCTACGACGTTATCTTTAAATCGTACAATAAAATTTAACGTCGTATTTATTCATTTTATACGTCGTACCTTTAATTTAAACCGTCGTCTTAATAAGAAAAAACTCTATTTATAACGCACTGTAATTGAAAAATAAACTGAAAGGTCACGGGAAAAAAAATTCTATTCATAATTTAAAAATTCAAATCCACGTCGGTTATATTAAACCTAACGACGTTAAATGAAAAGATTCCACGTCGCAAAACAAATATTGCGTCGTGTTAGTTAAAAACGACGGCATAACAAAAACCCGTCGTTGTTTCAAACTGAATTAATTTAAAATTTCTTCGGGAAAGCAAAATCTATTTATAATTTCCTCGGGTTAGTAATATTGCGTCGTGTTAGTTTACAAATTCTAGAACATTAATTTCCCTCATTTTAAATTTCCTCGGGAAAGAAAAATCTATTTATCACGCTTTGTAATTGAAAACTAAAACTGAAAGAATTCGGGAAAAAAAACTCTATTTATAATTTAAAAATAAAATCCACATCGGTTGTAGTACACTTAACGACGTTTAACAAAATAATCTACGTCGGTAATTATAAATCTACCGCCATCTTACCTTAATATAGACGACGAGAAAAGACGACGGTAGAACAGAAAACCGCCGTTGTTTCAGTTTCTTTAACAGTTTGGTCCTTTATCTTTCTGCAGGACTTGTATAGTTCAAAGCATTGACAATGTCTTCATCATATCTCCCAGCAACTACTGATTCGATTGCTCATGCTTTAGAGGCCATCTGAAGCCATTTCTATTCTTTATCGCATTCTTGAAACCCATCTTCTTCTTCTGAAGCTCTACGGATAAAGGAAGAGGCTATCACAAATCTGACGGATTTTCTTAGCCAAGAAAATCAAGCAGAGGATCAGGCACATCTGATCTTCAGATTTCCCTGAGAAGCGAACTTTCCTTCGACAGCGAGTGGAGGCCAGGCTTGCATCTCTTTTGATGGAAAGCAAGGAGTATTCAGAAGCACTAAGTGTCCTATCAGGCTTGATCAAGGAAGTGAGAAGGCTAGTTGACAAGCTTCTTCTTGTGGACATATATTTGATGCGAGTAAGCTCAATTTCTCTTTGAGAAAGACATCCAAATTATTGTCTTTGAGACGTGAGAGACAGTGTCTCTGAGAGAGGAAGAGTACTTGGAACCCTAAATGTAAACCGAAAATGAATGAAAGCGACAAATTTATAGAATAAATTTTTAAAACCAACGGCGGTCCTTACAAAAAAACCGCCGTTTAAATTGTAAAATCAACGTCGGTATGACCGACGTATATTACAGAAATCCACGTCGGTACATTAATAAAAACGACGTGTTAAATAATCTACCATGACGCGAGTTATTACTTATGTACTTTAATTTTTGAGTTTACTACGACGGTACCTACAACACTACTGTCGTATTTATTTACCATGTCCGAAGTTAAATGTACCGTCGTATTTTGTAATTTATACGTCGTAGTTATATGTAACCGCCATATTATTTTTTTGAAATGGTTTTATATGTAAGCAACTTTTCGTCTACCTGACTTACACATGCGCTGTTTTCAAACCCGATTAAAAATTTCAATCTCCCAGAGAAAACTTTTAGACTTTTCCTTGTCAGAGCACTGTCAGAGTATCTCATCGTCTTCCTCTTGTCTTCTTCGTCGTCTCTAAACTTAAACATCGTCTTCCTCTTGCTTTCATTGCACGCAAAAGGTAAGCTTTCATTTTCACTATTTTGGTTGCTGTTTTGCATGCTCATACGTTTTTTGTTTGAAAAATCTTTTTACCTTTTTTCTGGCCAAAATCATTTTACTTCTTTCCAAGTTCAATAAAATATACAGACAAAGAGGGAAAGTTTCCAACTTTGAAGACAACTACCTCAACTAAATAAGACGACGGTAGCTTCTTATTTACGTGGTTAAATATGTAGACCACGACGGTTCGTCAGTCGTTCTAGCGTCGTCTGAAAATTGACAAAGTTGTTTTTAAAATTATAGTCTTTTTTTTATTTGCTTGTTTAATTGCAGGTTTGATTTCTCTAAACAATGGTTTTTGTTTTTCCCTAATTTGATAAAATATAAAGAAAAAGAAAGTAGGGTTGGTATCTAATATAGACGACAGTATCTTATTGTTTTACGTCGTATGAATGTTAATACCACGACGTCATATTAAAATACCGTCGTCTATATAAGATTCCAAAACTTTCTTTCTTGGCCTTGTATTTTATCAAATTAGAAAAAAAAAACCATGGTTCAGAAAAATCAAATCTGCAATCAAACATTCACAGAGAAAGAAAGAAGGGTTTTGGATCCTTATATAGACGACGGTATATTACTATTGACGTCGTGTGAACATCAATACCACGACGTTATATAAATATTTCGTCGTTTATAGTTAATTATCACGTCGTCCGGTAAATATCGACGTAATAAGTTATTATTACGTCTTATTTTATATTATTTCGTCGTTGTTTAATTACCTTTGTTTTAAACATTTATTACGTCTGAGATTATTTCATTGCGTCGTTTAAAATCATATCATACGTCGTATTTTATTAATAACCGTCGTTTGTGTTCTTAATCTTTTCCTGAAATATTTTCACTTGCAGTTTTGTCTGTAAAAATGGTTTCTCACCAAGACTGGCTCCAAGAAAAATGGAGGTAAGGAGCTTGGAATGGTAACTCCTGAAGAGAAGTCTTCGAAGAAGATGAAGTCTTCGAAGAAGATGAAGTTTGCTTCATCATCTGCTGAGACAGAACCAACCAGCACGACAACAATCTCTGATGATTCAAAGTCTGGTCGAGGTATGAGCACAATGCCTCGTGTTGTGAAGAGAAAACTTCAGAAACTCAGGCCAATTGTTGAGTACAATAAAAGGGGGAAAGGAATTGGCCAAGCACATAGTGAGATGCAGTCCTACATTGGTGTGTTGGCACGCTCCAGAGTTCCACTTGTGGACATGAAATGGGCTCAAATCCCCAAGGATATAAAGGAGCAGATTTGGGAAGCAGTTGACATTGCTTTTGTGGTAGGTCAAGGGGGCAAGAACTCTGTGTTAGCTTCTGCTGCCAAGAAATGGAAGGATTTCTAGTCTACACTAACGAGGCATTATATCCTTCCATACACCAATGACAGGGAGAGATTAAGCCAACCCCCTGAAACATATAAATTCATAGAGAAAGCACAATGGGATGCCTTTGTAGCTTCAAGGTTATCCAAAGATTTTGAGTCTGTGCATTCTCAACATGCACAGATTAGGGAGAAACTTGAGTACAATCATCGATTGTCTCGAAAAGGATATGCTGGTTTGGAGGATCAATTGGAGGAAACCATGCCTGGGGTAGAAATTGATCGATCTACCTTATGGAAGAGAGCTAGACAGGACAAACATGGTAACATCCCGGATCCAAAGGTGGCAGAGAAAGCAAAATTAATTGTAAGCCTACTCACTCTGTTTTAAATTTTTATTAAATTGTGAATAATTCTTATTACGTCTTACGTTATATTTTGGGTCGTGTGAATGATATTACCACGTCGAAATTTTTTTAAAAACGTCGTTAAAGGTCTGAATCAGGAATCACTACTCTGTTTTCTGTAATTATAGCATAAGATGTTGGTGGTTCATTTTCGCGTCGTTTGTATTAAATTACTACGTCGAAATATTTTAAACAAGGTCGTTAAAGGTGTGAATATTGAATCATCCCTCTGTTATCTATAAAGCATAAGACGTCGGTGGTTTATTCATTTCGTCGTTTTAAAAAACTAACCACGTCGGTATAACTACCGTCGTGATAAATTATAATAACGTCGATTTATATGTTACTGCGTCGTCTGAAATTGTATAATACGTCGTTTGTATATAAATAACCGTCGTGTGTTTTTTGTTCTTACTTTTTTATATATCTTTGTTTTAGGATGAATTGCAAAAACAAGTCTCGGAAGGCAAAGTCACTGTATCTGGCAGCAATGATATGCTGACCATGGCTTTGGGCCCCGAGCATCCAGGCAGATTGAGAGGGGTACGTGCTGGGATTTCCCCAAGGCAATATTTCAATTTACCCAAACCACAGAGGATGAGCTTTGACGACCGTTTAAAGGACAGTTTAAGAGTTCTCCTTCAAGAAGAGAATAAAAAGATGGAAGCTAAGGCAAGGGAAGAGGCTTTAAGGATGGAGGCTAGAACCAAACAATTGGTAGAGGCTGAGAGGGAGCATTTCCTAAGTCAGCTTTCCCAATTAATTCCCAATTTTGATCTAAGCATGCTTAAACCAAGAATTAGCCAAAGTCCCAAAAATCCAATGTCTGACAAAGCAAGCTGCTCTGGAGGTGATGTGAGATCCCTACATTTTGAGGATGATACTGCCAAAAATGGGAAACATCAGGAAGAAAAGGTAACATATCTGAACTTTGAATTCTCTGTTTTTTTAAAAACTATTAGACGTCGTTATTATTAATAAACCGTTGTTTGAAATACATACCATGACGATTTTAAAAATAAACCGTCGTTTGTATTTCAATACCACGTCGTATTTAGTTTACTTGTTTTACACGCCATTAAACGTCGTTATTTTTAAAACTTTGTGGTTTTTAGACGACGGGGTTAGTCATTCCCGACGTAATAGATGAAGAGAAGAAAGAAGAAAAACAAGATGAAAAGGAGAAAGAAGATGAAGAAAAGCATGACGACCAGGTATGTTCACATAACTTTGCCTTTTTTATTTGTTTTTCAAAATTTCAGACGTCGATATTTTTCTTTAAACCGTCGTTTGTTTACAACTTAGACGGCGGAATTTTTTTTAAGACGTAATAAATTATTCACCACCACGGTTTTTTCACCGTCGTTTAAATTCTTTTCAGACGATGTTTTATTCCTTAAACCGTCGTTTTTATTGAATTACCACGTCATTTTTTTTATTTCTTTAAACAGGTTTTTGAAGTTGTTGATTATTCAAATATGGAGGCGCCATCTTCTTTAAAATCCCTTTGTCGTTGTGTGGAAACGACACTCGTGCCTCAGGATAAGACCCTGAACTTTACAATTGATAAGGAGGTGTTTGGTCTAGAACGCGATACCTTCCTCCTGCCTGAAGATATTACACAATTTGCAGGCATGGAAGAAATATGAGCTACGGTCATTGCTGTATATATGAGGTTTGTCATTCTAAAATAACCACGTCGTTAGTATGTACCGTCGTTATTGCGTCGTCTTAACTAACTAACCACGTCGTTAGTATGTACCGTCGTGATAAATATATTATAACGTCGTTGTCTATTTCAGTACGTCATGTGAAATTTTATAATACGTCGTTTTGTTATACATAACCGTCGTGTGTTTTTTTGTGCTGACTTGTTTATATTATTTTATATATTTAGGTACTTACACGATGTTTTGAAATAAGCAAATATGTGCAGCATGGTAGGCTTTATCGACCCTGCTACAGTTAGTGCCAACTCTGGCACAATAGCTGACAGATCACGACTGGTAGCAGCTCGACTTCAGAGGACTGACGGTGAACAGATTTTCATGATGCCTTACAATCCAGGGTTAGTCTCCTTAACAGGATTTTATTTTTATGATTTTCAATAAATGACAACGTATAAACTAACCACGTCGGTGTTTTATTTTATTGAGTCGTTTGAAACTACTAACCACGTCGGTAGTTATTTATCGTCGTGATAAATATATAATGTCGTCGATTGCTACTTTATTTCGTCGTGTGAAATATTATAATACGTCATTTTTGTAAATAACCGTCGTTTTTATATTAATTTTGTGCAGCCGTCACTGGATCTTGCTGATTGTGAGAGCAAAGAGGGAAACCGTCTATTTTCTGGATCCTCTGACAGTAAATCGTTTGGTCGATGAAGAGGCCAAAAACATCGTGAACAGTGCTATAAAAATTTATAATTCTCACATAGCCAGATCAGGCCGTAAGGCAGTAATTTGGAAAACTCTGTCAGGCACACCAAAGCAACCCAGCAGTGTCGAATGCGGGTATTATGTGATGCGCTTCATGAGGGACATCATCATGGATCCTTCCTTGGCGTTTGAGAAGAAGGTAAGAAGAAATTACCTTCATACATTTTACGTCGTTTTTTGTATTATCAACGACGGTCATGTAAAATTACCGTCGTTGAATAGATATACTACGTCGGTTATGAAAAATATCGTCGTCTGTGATTGAATTTCTTTTTATTTATAAACCCTAATAGTCATTGTTTATGCAGTATGCCAAGGGAAAACAGGAAGCGCCATACCCCCAAAAAGCAATTGATGAAGTCCGGAATGAATGGGCAGAGTTTGTTTGCCTTCACCTGGAATAGGGGAATTATTGAACACTTGATATTTATGTATAATGTACAAATTTTGTCTATAATATATAATGTAAAAATTTGTTGAGGTTTTCTTAAATTAAAAAAAAAAAAACAAACATACAAATTGCGTAACCGACGTGTAATACATTTCCAACGACCTAATAAAGTCAAAAACCGTCGTTTTTTATTGTTTCGTTTTAAACAAATCCGACGTAAAAGGATATTTAGACGACGTTCTTTGAACAATTGAGTCGTTTATGGTTTACAACGTCTTCAATTTCTTAAGGGTTCAGGGTAGTACTTTGTAACGACAACGGTTAAGTCGTGGAATATATATTTTACGTCGGATAGTTAAATATCCGCCATGGTTTCTCATTTAAACGACGTCATTTTAACAACTTAGTCGTCTATTAAAATTTACAACGTCTACAATTTATTAACACCGACGTGGTTTGTTGTTGTGATAAGAATATTTTATTATTTTTATATCAAAATATTCAAAATAAATTTAAAATAAATCAGAAAAATGCAAAGTCAACTCCTATGAAGTCATTGATATATTTTCTTCCCCCTAAACCTTGAAAAAATTCATTTTGAATAACAAAAATTTAAAATGACCATCCAAAACAAAATTGTTTTGATGAGTCATAAAATCACTTCTAGTTTTATGGTTCAGGGTTTAGAGTCTAGGGTTTAGAGATTAGGGTTGTTATTTATTGGGGTTTATTTTTAAAGTATAATTTTTGGGTAGTCTAGGGTATATATTAGGCTGTAAAACCATAAACCTTTTTATAAACTTAATTTTTAAAATTATATCATTTAGTTTTAAGGGTTTAGGGTATTAATTTTTAACGACGGTGGTTGAGTCGTGGAATACATATGTTACGTCGTGCAGTAAAATATCCGACATGGTTTATACTTTAAACGACGTCATTTTAATATGTAAGTCGTCTATTATAATTTACAACGTTTTCAATTTCTTAACCCCGACGTGGTTTTTCAGTCGTCTTTATATCAAAATATTCAAAATAAATTTAAAATTAATCCGAAAAATGAAGCGTCAAAATAAACGGCGTTACGTTCAGTGTTTCCGTCGTGGAATATTACATTTACGTCGGTTCTTGTAGAACTTTCACCATGGTTTTTCTTTCGACGTTTTAAAGAGCGCGCTCTCTAAAAATTTTCGTGCGCCCTAAATTTTTTAGATTTGCTCTTATTCTTATACTTCTAACCCTGAAGCCTAAAATTTTCAGATTTCGCGCAACATAACATTTCGCTCTCTCACTTCTGCTCTAATTAAAAGTTGCACTCTCCAGGCTCCGTCGAATCTGTGAGCTCGTCCAACCTGTAAGTACAAACCCTATCTTCCCCTTGTAAATTCATTGAATGATATTAGGTTGTTTTGTTAAAGGGTTTTAGGTATATGCTTTGCGATCTGTTAATAATGTGCTTATAGGTATGGGTTCATGGATTACATTATCTGTTATGTTGAATTGGGAATGGATTTAATTTTGTCGGATCTTTTAATCACCCTATGTTATGTTGAATTGGGAATGGATTTATTGTTTTCATGCTTGGTTTCATGTATATGTTGGTTTCTTGCTTGGTTTCATATATATGTTGTGTTCTTAATGGGTTTTGGGTTCTTGAAAATAAACTGAGACACGACGTCATTTTAGGCATACGACGACGATTACACGACGGTTTATGAAAAAACCGTCGTTGTATTACTTATACACGACGGTTTTTTCATAAACCGTCGTTTGTATTACTTATATTAGACGACGTCTGTTGAAAATCCGTCGTCTATACACTACTACAAAAAAGCAAAAAGACGACGGTAAATCACCGTCGTGTATTCGGTTTTTCAATGGTCGTGGAATCCACCGTCATCTTTTCCCTGATAAACCACAACGCTAAATCACCGTCGTTGTTAAAATATACAACGTCATCAACAAATACAAAACGACGTCTTTGTACTGCAAAAAGATCTAAAAAAGCAGTCGAGGATGAGAATAGACGACCAACTCTCTAAAAAAACCGTCGTTAAAAAGGAAAAATATGACACATATTAAGAGAACAAAGCCGCAAGATAGACATACAACGACGAAAATAAAAATACGACGCCGTTAAATATCATTTTCACGACAATAAAAAATTTGACGTCTTTAAATACATTAGAAGACGACGTTATTGAAACCTACTACGTCGCATATATAAAAACAGCCGTCGTAAAATTAATTTTCCACTTCGATTTTTCGATAAAAGATGACGTGGAAATAGTTGTCAGTGTCATTATTTACGACGTATGTATTTATAGAGTAGACGTTGAAAAACGAAACAACGTCGGTTACAAATATATGAGAGTCGTATTACAAAATTTATACGTCATATTTTCAGAAACAAACAACGACGATAAATATTAGACGTTGTTAAATAAAACAACGTCGGCAAACAATAAAAACAGACGTGTTTAGTCTGCTAAAGTTCTAGAAAATAGTCGAGGATGAGAATAGACGACCAACTCAAACAAATCACCGTCGTTAAAAAGGAAAAATATGACACATGTTAAAAGAACAAGGCCGCAAGATATACATACAACGACGACAACTAAAATACAACACCGTTAAATATAATTTACACGACAAGAAAAAATATGACGTCTTTAAATACATGAGAAGACGACGTTATTGAAATATACTACGTCTCTTATTTACAAACAACCGTCGTGAAATAAATTTTCCACTTCGATTTTTCTAAAAAAGATGACGTGGAAATAGTTGTCAGTGTCATTATTTACGACGTATGTATTTATACAGTTGACGTTGAAATGCGAAACAACGTCGGTGTCATTTATATAGTCGACATTGTATTTATATCTATCATCATTACTCACGACGCACTTAATAATATAGACGACGTTGAACTTCTAAACAACGTCGGTTTTAAATAAATGAGAGCCGTATTACAGAACATATAGACGGCGTTGATTATGATGAGAGCCGTATTACAAATAACGTCGTTTAATTGTTATTAGACGGCGGTTATAATGAATTTCCGTCGGAATTCATTTCGTTCCTCTTCGTTTATAAAAGAACTTGCGACGTGGAAAATGTATGATGACGTCGTATTTTTTAACGTTCAGATTATATATCTCGTTTTTTAGACGTCGGTATTATGGGATTGGAGTCGTGTTATTTTGAATTACATGGCGGTTCTTAATCCTTCCCCGACGTGATATCCTGAATAATTGCTTCACAATAGCGTCGTGGTTCTTCATTGTCACGTTGCTTTAAGACGTCGGTAAATATGCTGAATAACTGGTTCACAATAACGTCGTGTTTTATTTGAACGTAGAAAGTGAAGAAATCACATTACAATATATTACAAAATTAATGTCATACACTGCCAATTACATAAGCATCATTCAATCCATATATCTTCACACCCATCTCGAATATTTTGACCGCCTAACTCACCCACCAGTTCATCAAATGTGTCAACATTTGGCATCCCTCTAGTAAATGGCTCACACTCAATTATCACATCACCTAAGACTTCATCACCAATAACATCATTATATTCTCTATTAGGCATTGATAACACTACCGACCAACCACGATGCATCGGGTCGTCAACAAAAAATATTTGTTTGACTTGAGAAGCCAAAACAAATTGGTCATTCCTATGTCCAATTTTACTCAAATCTACAAGGGTAAATCCAAGTTCGTCGACTACAAGACCAGAACTATCTATCCAATCACACCTAAAGACTGGGATTGTAAACTTTTGGTAGTCAAGGTCCCAAATTTCTTGAATGACACCATAGAAACCCATATTTGAGAGAATTGGGTTTTTATCCTTGGCACTAGCAACTTGCATGGTATGTGCAAGTAAATAAACTCCACTATTTTGAGTTGTCCGCACATCATCTTGTGCCTTGATATTGAATTTAATACTTTTAATAAGATAGCTCTTATATAATGGCACTGACATGTTTGGACCAGCTGCTAGCCACCTTAAATTTTCTGATACGCCATTATTGTCTTCCTCAAGTTCACTTTGAACCTGCAAATTAATCAAATCTTAATTCAATCTAACATATAAATAAGAAGAAAATTAAAAGAGAAATATGTTATTCAACAACATATACCTTGAAGCGTAGCCATTGAATGAAAGTGCTATTGTGCTTATCCTGCAGCCACTTTGTTCTCTTTCTAAATTTTGGATAAGCAGTCTTGATGTGGATCATATGTTGCCTACATTACACGAAAAATTCAAGCATTACGGTCCCAAATATATAAGATAAACATAAGAAATAATTTAAAATGGAAACTTAAAGAATAAAACTCATACGTACTCGATATAAGGTAGGACTTCCTCCGTATTCTCCAAGACATATAGATGTGCTTGATTCAACAGGTCCTGATCAACTACGCTCACTGTGCAACCTGATAATGGCTTTGAAACTCCCATCTTTTGGCTTGAAGGCACTCCAACTGTACTAACATCAGATAAATGCTGAGTACAAAACTCTACCGATTCTTCAGCTATATACCGCTCAGCAATGCAACCTTCGGGACGAGTACGATTCTGAACATACCCCTTCAGCACTTTCATATATCTTTCAAACGGATACATCCACTTAAAATATACTGGCCCACATAGACGAACTTCTCTGACAAGATGTACTACTAGATGAACCATGATATCAAAGAATGAAGGGGGAAAGTACTTCTCAAGCAAACACAGAGTAACTACTACATCTTCTTCTAACTTATCTAGCTTGGAAACATCAACAGTCTTTGCACATATAGCATTGAAGAAGAAGCACAAACGAGTTATTGCATACCTTGCAGGCTTCTCCAAAACAGAACGAATTGCCACAGGGAGCAATTGTTGCATTAAGGTATGACAATCATGTGATTTAAGGCCAAGAAGTCTTGAATCTTGTAAAGATACAAGATTTTTAATATTTGAAGAATAACCTTCAGGGACCTTCATACCATAGAAAGAATTGCAAACCTCTCTCTTCTCTGCTCTTGACAAATTCCAAGGCCCAGGAGGCAAACGAGTACGTCTTTCTCCATACTCGGGTTGCAAATCAGTTTTGACCCCCATGTTCAATAAATCTAATCGAGCAGCAATCCCATCTTTATTTTTTCCAGGGATCTCCAGCAATGTACCAATGATACTATCGCAAACATTCTTCTCAATGTGCATAACATCTAGGGCATGCCTCACAGGAAGGTATTTCCAATACTCGAGATCAAAGAATATTGATTTCTTCTTCCAACAAACTCTGTCACCATTTTCAACCATATGCAGCACTTCTTCTCCGGTTAATGGCTCGGGAGGTATGCCATATTCAGGTTTCCCATTAAAAGCTGCACGTTGCCTCCTATATGGATGATTGATTGGTAACCATTTTCTATGCCCAATGTAACAAATTTTGTGGCCATTTTTCAACCTGTGACTAGGTGTATCATCGCCGCATATTGGACAAGCTTTATATCCTTTAACAACACAACCAGATAAGTTTCCATAGGCGGGGAAATCATTAATTGTCCACATTAATGCAGCTCTGAGTGTAAAGTATTCTCCATTATGTGCATCATACACTCCTCTAATCCCAACCCACAAGGATTTTAAATCGTCAATCAAAGGCTCCAAGTAGACGTCTATATCATTTCCGGGTTGTTTAGGACCGGAAATCAATAAGGTTAACATCATGAACTTTCGTTTCATGCACAGCCATGGAGGGAGATTATATGTAACTAAGATAACCGGCCAACAACTATATCTGCTACTTAGAGAACTGTGGGGATTGAATCCATCAGATGAAAGAGCCAATCTCAAGTTTCTCGGCTCATTACCAAACTCAGGCCATTTATCATCAAGAAGTTTCCAAGACGGGGAATCCGCCGGATGAGACATCTGACCGTCAATTGATTTTCTAGCAGCATGCCACCAAGTCAAACTCTTAGCTGTCTCATGTGATTGAAACATCCTTTTAAACCTTGGAATTGGGGGAAAATACCACACCACCTTCGCTGGCACACCCTCTTTCAAGATTGAATCTTTGCCTTCCTTCCACCTTGAGATACCACAAGTAGGACAATTAGTTGAATGCTCATACTCCTTCCTATACAAGATGCAATCATTGGGGCATGCGTGCATTTTCTCATAACTCAGCCCCAATGCACACAAAGTCTTTTTAGCCTCATACATGGAGGTTGGTATTGTATTTCCTTCTGGAAGCAAATCGCCTTGAAGTATCAATAATTCTGTAAAACAGACATCACTCATCCCATGTTTTGCCTTCAAATTATACAACTTCACTAATGCCGATAACTTCGTGTACTTTCTACAACCAGGGTACACTGGTTGATCTCCATCCCCAATCACATTGGCAAACTCATACGGATCCGAACCAAAATCACCAAAATCATTATCATCCATATCAATTTCTTCAGACACAAAACTGTACCTACTATGGCCATCATCTTCTTCAACATTTCTACTAGCATTAGTAGTTGCTTCCCAAGGTTCTCCGTGAAATGTCCAATTCTTATAGCTTTGGTCAATTCCATTAAAGTATAAGTGATCCCTTATAATTCCAACCCCAAACAACTTCAAATTAACACATTTAACACATGGACAACGGATATGTGTTGTAGTTAGAAGATTTTCTACAGCAAAGTTCAAAAATGCTTCCACCCCAAATTCATATGCCTTCGATCTTCTATCCGAGTGCATCCATGACTTATCTATCTCCGACACTATAACCTATTATCTATAATAAAGTGAAAATACAGGCAATGACCATCACTATAGCAGATTATACAATGATCTAATCGCAAGTAATACACAACAGAGACGACGGGTTTTAAACAAAAACAGACGTATTTGGCATATATAGACGACGGATTTTCAACAGACGTCGTCTATTATAAGTAATACAACGACGGTAGTTTAAAAACACCGTCGTGTAATCGTCGTCGTATGCCTTAAAATTCGTCGTGTCTCAGTTTATTTTCAAGAACACAAAACCCATTAAGAACACAACATATATATGAAACCAAGCAAGAAACCAACATATACATGAAACCAAGCATGAAAACAATAAATCCATTCCCAATTCAACATAACATAGGGTGATTAAAAGATACGACAAAATTAAATCCATTCCCAATTCAACATAACAGATAATGTAATCCATGAACCCATTAAACAGAAAATCCATGAACCCATACCTATAAGCACATTATTAACAGATCGCAAAGCATACACATAAAACCCTTTAACAAAACAACCTAATATAACTCGAATCGTTACTAGAATCATCACTCGAATCCCCATCTTCATTATCAGTTTCTTCCTTCGTAGGTACTATTTGCTCCCCATCATTTTCTCCATAGCGGAAAATGACAAGATCAAATAAAGGTGTACTTTTGCTGGAAATCATTTGGAAGTTGGTGATCTGTGTCTTTTTGTGTTGATTTCCAGCAAAAGTAGACCTTTATTTGATCTTGTCATGAACCCATTAAACAGAAAATCCATGAACCCATACCTATAAGCACATTATTAACAGATCGCAAAGCATACACATAAAACCCTTTAACAAAACAACCTAATATCATTCAATGAATTTACAAGGGGAAGATAGGGTTTGTACTTACAGGTTGGACGAGCTCACAGATTCGACGGAGCCTGGAGAGTGCAACTTTTAATTAGAGCAGAAGTGAGAGAGCGAAATGTTATGTCGCGCGAAATCTGAAAATTTTAGGTTTCAGGGTTCGAAGTATAAGAATAAGAGCCAAATCTAAAAAAATTTAGGTCGCGCGAAAATTTTTAGAGTTCGCGCGTTTTAAAACGTCGAAAGAAAAACCAAGGCGAAAGTTCTACACGTACCGACGTAAATTTAATATTCCACGATGGAAAGTTCATTTTTCGGATTAAGAACGTAAGGCCGTTCATTTTGAAGCTTCATTTTTTGGATTAATTTTAAATTTATTTTGAATTTTTTATATAACGACGACTGAAAAACCACGTCGGTGTTAAGAAATTAAAGACGTTGTAAATTATATAAACCGACTTACATATTAAAATGACGTCGTTTAAAGCGTAAACCATGTCGTATGTTTTTCTGTACGACGTAAAATATGTATTCCACGACGCAACCACCGTCGTTAAAAATTAATACCCTAAACCCATAAAACTAAATTATACAATTTAAAAAATTAAGTTTATAAAAGGTTTTATGGTTTTAAAGCCTAACATATACCCTAGACTACCCAAAAATTATACTTTAAAAATAAACCCCAATAAATAACAACCCTAATCTCTAAACCCTAGACTCTAAACCCTAAACCATAAAACTAGAAGTGATTTTATGACTCATCAAAACAATTTTGTTTTGGATGGTCATTTTAAATTTTTGTTATTCAAAATGAATTTTTTCAAGGTTTATGTGGAAGAAAATATATCAATGACTTCATAGGAGTTGACTTTTCAATTTTCTGATTTATTTTAAATTTATTTTGAATATTTTGATATAAAAATAATAAAATATTCTTACCACAACAACAAACCACGTCGGTGTTAATAAATTGTAGACGTTGTAAATTGTAATAGACTACTAAGTCGTTAAAATGACGTCGTTAAAATGAGAAACCATGGCGGCTATTTAACTATACGACGTAAAATATATATATCAACGACTTAACCGCTGTCGTTACATAAACGTCGTCGATGATACCCTGAACCCTTAAGAAATTGAAGATGTTGTAAACCATAAACGACTCAATTGTTCAAAGAACGTCGTCTAACTATATTTTTACGTCGTATTTGTTTAAAACACGAAACAACAAAATACGACGGTTTTTGACTTTATTAGGTCGTTGGAAAAGTATTACACGTCGGTTAAGCAATTTGTATGTTTGTTTTTTTTTTTAATTTAAGAAAACCTCAACAAATTTTTACATTACATATTATAGAGAAAATTTGTACATTATACATAAATATCAAGTGTTCAATAATTGCCCTGTTTAATAATTTGGAAAACAAACTCTGCCCATTCATTCCGGACTTCATCAATGGCTTCTTGGGGGTATGAAGCTTCCTGGTTTCCCTTGGCATACTGCATAAACAATGACTATTAGGGTTTATAAATAAAAAGAAATTCAATCACAGACGACGATATTTTTCATAACCAACGTAGTATATCCATTCAACGACGTTAATTTTACATGACCGTCGTTGATAATACAAAAAACGACGTGAAATGTATGAAGGTAATTTCTTCTTACCTTATTCTCAAACCCCAAGGAAGGATCCATGATGATGTCCCTCATGAAGCGCATCACATAATACCCGCATTCGACATTGCTGGGTTGCTTTGGTGTGCCTGAGAGAGTTTTCCAAATTACATTTTTACGTCCTGCTCGGCCTATGTGGGTATTATATATTTTTAAAGCACTGTTCACGATGTTTTTCGCCTCTTCGTCGACCACACGATGACCTGGCAGAGGATCCAGAAAATAGACGGTCTCCTTCTTTGCTCTTACAATCAGCAAGATCCAATGACGGCTGCACAAAATTAATATAAAAACGACGGTTATTTACAAAAACGACGTATTATAGTATTTCACACGACGAAATAAAGTAGATAACGACGACATTATATATTTATCACGACGACAAATAAATACCGACGTGGTTAGTAGTTTCAAACGACTAAATAAAATAAAACACCGACGTGGTTAGTTTATAAGCTGTCATTTATTGAAAATCATAAAAACAAAATCCTAAGGAGACTAACCCTGGATTGTAAGGCATCATGAAAAGCTGTTCACCGTCTGTCTTCTGAAGTCGAGCTGCTACCAGTCGTGATCTTTCAGTTATTGTGCCAGAGTTGGCACTAACTGTAGCAGGGTCAATAAAGCCAACCATGCTGCACATATTGGCTTGTTTCAAAACATCGTGTAAGTACCTAAATACATAAAATAATATAAACAAGTCAGCAAAAACAAACACGACGGTTATGTATAAAAAAACGACGTATTATAATATTTCACACGACGTACTGAAATAGATAAGGACGTTATAATATATTTATCACGACGGTAGTTAGTTAAGACGACGTGGTTAGTTAGTTAAGACGACGCAATATATAAACCAACGAGTTATTATCTTAGAAGTACAAACCTCATATATACAGCCAATACAGTAGCTCCAATTTCTTCCATGCCTGCAAATTGTGTAATATCTTCAGGCAGGAGGAAGGTATCGCGCTCACCACCAAACACCTCCTTATCAATTGTAAATTGGAGTGTCTTATCCTCAGGCAGGAGTGTCCTTTCCACAAAACGACAAAGGGTTTTTAAAGAAGATGGCGCCTCCATATTTGAATAAGCACCAACTTCAATAACCTGTTTAAAGAAATAAAAAAAATGACGTGGTAATTCAATAAAGACGACGGTTTAAGGAATAAAACGTCGTCTTAAAAGGATTTAAACGACGGTGAAAAAACTGTCGTGGTAATTCAATAAAGACGACGGTTTTATTAATAAAGCGTCGTCTGAAACCATTTAAACGACGGTGCAAAAACCGTCGTTTAAATATTTTATTACGTCTTAAAAAAAGTCCGCCGTCTAAGTTTTAAACAAACGACGGATTAAATAAAAATATCGACGTCTGAAATTTTGAAAAACAAATAAAAAAGGCAAAGTTATGTGAACATACCTTGTCGTCATGCTTTTCTTCATCTTCTTTCTCCTTTTCTTCTTCCTTCTCTTCATCTCTTTTTTCTTCTTCCTTCTCTTCATCCGGCTGATGTTTCCCCATTTTGGCAGTATCATCCTCCAAATGTAGGGATCTCACATCACCTCCAGAGCAGCTAGCTTTGTCAGACATTGGATTTTTGGGGCTTTGGCTAATTCTTGGTTTAAGCATGCTTGGATCAAAATTGGGAATAATTGGGAAAGCTGACTCAGGAAATGCTCCCTCTCAGCCTCTACCAATTGTTTTGTCCTAGCCTCCATCCTTAAGGCCTCTTCCCTTGCCTTAGCCTCCATCTTTTTAGTCTCTTCTTGAAGGAGAACTCTTAAACTGTCCTTCAAACGGTCGTCAAAGCTCACCCTCTGTGGTTTGGGCAAATTGAAATATTGCCTTGGGGAAACACCAGCACCAACTCCCCTCACCCTGCCTGGATGCTCGGGGCCCAAAGCCATGGTCAACACATCATTGCTGCCATCTACTCTGACTTTGCCTTCCGAGACTTGTTTCTGCAATTCATCCTAAAACGAAGATAAACAAAAAAACACACGACGGTTATTTATGTACAAACGACGTATTATACAATTTCACACGACGCAATAACGTATAAACCGACGTTATTATAACTTATCACGACGGTAGTTATACCGACGTGGTTATTTATTTAAAACGACGAAATGAATAAACAACCGACGTCTTATGCTATAATTAAAGAAAACAGAGTAGTGATTCCTATTTAGACCGTTAACGACGTTTTTAAAAAAGTTTCGACGTGGTAATATCATTCAAACGACGCGAAAATGAACCACCGACGTCTTATGCTATAATTACAGAAAATTAGTAGTGATTCCTATTTAGACCTTTAACGACGTTTTTAAAAACTTCTCGACGTGGTAATATCATTCACACGACGAAAAATATAACATACGACGTAATAAGAATAATTCACAGTTTAATAAAAATTTAAAACAGAGTGATAGTAGGCTTACAATTAATTTTGCTTTCTCTGCCACCTTTGGATCAGGGATGTTACCATGTTTGTCCTGTCTAGCTCTCTTCCATAAGGTAGATCGATCAATTTCTACCCCAAGCATGGTTTCCTCCAATTGATCCTCCAATCCAGCATATCCTTTTCGAGACAATCGATGATTGCACTCGAGTTTCTCCCTAATCTGTGCATGTTGAGAATGCACAGACTCAAAATCTTTGGATAGCCTTGAAGCTACAAAGGCATCCCATTGTGCTTTCTCTATGAATTTATATGTTTCAGGGGGTTGGCTTAATTTCTCCCTGTCATTGGTGTATGGAAGGATATAATGCCTCGTTAGTGTAGACTTGAAATCCTTCCATTTCTTGGAAGCAGAAGCTAAAACAGAGGTCTTGCCCCCTTGGCCTACACAAAAGCCATGTCAACTGCTTCCCAAATCTGCTCCTTTATATCCTTGGGGATTTGGGACCATTTCTTGTCCACAAGTGGGATCCTGGAGCGTGCCAACACACCAATATACGACTGCATCTCAATATGTGCTTGGCCAACACCTTTCCCCCTTTTATTGTACTCAACAATTGGCCTCAGTTTCTGAAGCTTTCTCTTCACAACACGAGGCATTGTGCTCATACCTCGACCAGTCTTTGAATCATCAGAGATTGTTGTCTGGCTGGTTGGTTCTGTCTCAGCAGATGATGAAGCAAACTTCATCTTCTTCGAAGACTTCATCTCCTTCGAAGACTTGTCTTGAGGAGCTACCATTCCAAGCTTCTTGGAGCCAGAATCCTTAGTTTGTTGTTGAGAAACCATTTTAACAGACAAAACTGCAAGTGAAAATATTTCAGGAAAACATTAAGAACACAAACGACGGTATTAAAAAAATACGACGTATGATATGATTTTAGACGACGCAATGAAATAATCTCAGACGTAATAAATGTTTAAAACCATTATTTATATAACGTCGTGGTATATATGTTCACACGACGTCAATAGTAATACACCGTCGTGGTAAAACTATTATTTATATAACATCGTGGTATTTATGTTCATACGACGTCAATAGTAATACACCGTCGTGGTATTAACATTCACACGACGTAAAACAATAAGATATTTTGTCGTCTATATTAGATACCAACCCTAGTTTCTTTTTCTTTATATTTTATCAAATAAGGGAAAAACAAAAACCATTGTTCAGAGAAATCAAACCTGCAATTAAACAAGCATATAAAAAAAGACTATTATTTTAAAAACAACTTTGTCAATTTTCAGACGACGCTAGAACAACTGACGAACCGTCGTGGTCTACCGTCGTCTTATTTAGTTGAGGTAGTTGTCTTCAAAGTTGGAAACTTTCCCTCTTTGTCTGTATATTTTATCAAACTTGGAAAGAAGTAAAATGATTTTGGCCAGAAAAAAGGTAAAAAGATTTTTCGAACAAAAAACGTATGAGCATGCAAAACAGTAACCAAAATAGTGAAAATGAAAGCTTACCTTTTGCGTGCAATGAAAGCAAGAGGAAGATGATAGATGTTTAAGTTCAGAGACGACGAAGAAGACGAGAGGAAGACGATGAGAAACTCTGACAATGCTCTGACAAGGAAAAAAGACGAAAAGGTTTCTCTGGGAGATTGAAATTTTTAATCGGGTTTGGAAACAGTGCATGTGTAAGTCGAAAAGTTGCTTACATATAAAACCATTTCAAAAAAATAATACGGCGGTTACATTTAACTACGTCGTTTTTAACTAACACGACGCAATATTTTCCGTTCGACGTGGAATCATTTAATTTAACGTCGTTAGGTTTAATATAACCGACGTGGATTTTAATTTTTAAATTATGAATAGAATTTTTTTTCCCGTGACCTTTCAGTTTATTTTTCAATTACAGTGCGTTATAAATAGAGTTTTTTTTCCGGAGGAAATTTAAAACGAAGGAAATTAATATTCTGCAATATGTAAAGTTTCTTTTTTGGATGACAGATTTAAATAAAACAAGAATATAAAAACAACGAATGTGTAAGTCAAGTAGACGAAAAGTTGCTTACATATAAAACCATTTCAAAAAAATAATACGGCGGTTACATATAACTACGACGTATAAATTACAAAATACGACGGTACATTTAACTTCGGACGTGGTAAATAAATACGACAGTAGTTTGTAGGTACCGTCGTAGTAAACTCAAAAATTAAAGTACATAAGTAATAACTCGCGTCATGGTAGATTATTTAACACGTCGTTTTTATTAATTTACCGACGTGGATTTTTGTAATATACGTCGATAATACCGACGTTGATTTTACAATTTAAACGGCGGTTTTTTTGTAAGGACCGCCGTTGGTTTTAAAAATTTATTCTATAAATTTGTCGCTTTCATTCATTTTCGGTTTACATTTAAGGTTCCAAGTTCTTCCTCTCTCAGTCTCTCATGTCTCAAAGACAATAATTTGGATGTCTTTCTCAAAGAGAAATTGAGCTTACTCGCATCAAATATATGTCCACAAGAAGAAGCTTGTCAACTAGCCTTCTCACTTCCTTGATCAAGCCTGATAGGACACTTAGTGCTTCTGAATACTCCTTGCTTTCCATCAAAAGAGATGCAAGCCTGGCCTCCACTCGCTGTCGAAGGAAAGATCGCTTCTCAGGGAAATCTGAAGATCAGATGTGCCTGATCCTCTGCTTGATTTTCTTGCCTAAGAAGATCCGTCGGATTTGTGATAGCCTCTTCCTTTATCCGTAGAGCTTCAGAAGAAGAAGATGGGTTTCAAGAATGCGATAAAGAATAGAAATGGCTTCAGATGGCCTCTAAAGCATGAGCAATTGAATCAGTAGTTTCTGGGAGATATGATGAAGACATTGTCAATGCTTTGAACTATACAAGTCCTGCAGAAAGATAAAGGACCAAACTGTCAAAGAAACTGAAACAACGGCGGTTTTCTGTTCTACCGTCGTCTTTTCTCGTCGTCTATATTAAGTTAAGATGGCGGTAGATTTATAATTACCGACGTAGATTATTTTGTTAAACGTCGTTAAGTGTACTACAACCGACGTGGATTTTATTTTTAAATTATAAATAGAGTTTTTTTTCCCGTATTCTTTCAGTTTTAGTTTTCAATTACAAAGCGTGATAAATAGATTTTTCTTTCCCGAGGAAATTTAAATGAGGGAAATTAATGTTCTAGAATTTGTAAACTAACACGACGCAATATTTTCAAATCTGTGTCATCTGTTAAGATTATGATGTGGAACAGAGTTCCATCTGGTAAGATATCGTAACCCTTGGGATCTCAAACAAATCTGATTATGTCGGCGGTGTTCTATATAAACCGTCCTGGTTATTTCAATTCTTGTCATTAAGTAGATCTACCGACGTAGGATAAGAAAATCAAAGAAAAAAATTGTTAACAAAAATTCTTATTAAGACGACCGTTAAAATTAAAGGTACGACGTATAAAATGAATAAATACGACGTTAAATTTTATTGTACGATTTAAAGATAACGTCGTAGAACTATACGAGAATGACGTCGATATATTTATATTTTCCGTCGTTGTAAATTAATTTAATACGGCGATACTTTGTATTTTAAAGCCGTGGATTTGTTTGTAATTATACGGCGTCTTATACGAAAACCTCGTCGTGTTATTTTATGAGTACAAACGGCAGTTTTTATTGAAATCGTCGTCTTTACTTTCTACGTCGGTCGATTCATAACTTCTGCCGTTCTTTGTTGGCATTGATTTTACACTGCGGAAATCTGTTTCAAATAGACGTCGGTTGTTTAATTATGTACGTCGTTGTTTTTGAACAGCCATTTGAATCTCCATTTTTTAGTTGTCTAAGGTTGTATTACACGACGGTGTTTTTAGAACCGTCGTCTTTTTATAAACCACGACGGTTTTCACTTAGACCGTCGTTGTTTTCTGGTCGTCTTTTTCACTTTTTGTAGTAGTGATATATGCCAAATACGTCTGTTTTTGTTTAAAACCCATCGTCTCTGTTGTGTATTACTTGCTATTAGATCTTTGTATAATCTGCTATAGTGATGGTTATTGCCTGTATTTTCACTTTATTATAGATAATAGGTTATAGTGTCGGAGATGGATAAGTCATGGATGCACTCGGATAGAAGATCGAAGGCATATGAGTTTGGGGTGGAAGCATTTTTGAACTTTGCTGTAGAAAATCTTCTAACTACAACACATATCCGTTCTCCATGTGTTAAATGTGTTCATTTGAAGTTGTTTGGGGTTGGAATTATAAGGGATCACTTATACTTTAATGGAATTGACCAAAGCTATAAGAATTGGACATTTCACAGAGAACCTTGGGAAGCAACTACTAATGCTAGTAGAAATGTTGAAGAAGATGATGGCCATAGTAGGTACAGTTTTGTGTCTGAAGAAATTGATATGGATGATAATGATTTTGGTGATTTTGGTTCCGATCCGTATGAGTTTGCCAATGTGATTGGGGATGGAGATCAACCAGTGTACCCTGGTTGTAGAAAGTACACGAAGTTATCGGCATTAGTGAAGTTGTATAATTTGAAGGCAAAACATAGGATGAGTGATGTCTGTATTACAGAATTATTGATATTCAAGGCGATTTACTTCCAGAAGGAAATACAATACCAACCTCTATGTATGAGGCTAAAAAGACTTTGTGTGCATTGGGGCTGAGTTATGAGAAAATGCACGCATGCCCCAATGATTGCATCTTGTATAGGAAGGAGTATGAGGATTCAACTAATTGTCCTACTTGTGGTATCTCAAGGTGGAAGGAAGGCAAAGATTCAATCTTGAAAGAGGGTGTGCCAGCGAAGGTGGTGTGGTATTTTCCTCCAATTCCAAGGTTTAAAAGGATGTTTCAATCACATGAGACAGCTAAGAGTTTGACTTGGCATGCTGCTAGAAAATCAATTGACGGTCAGATGTCTCATCCGGCGGATTCCCCGACTTGGAAACTTCTTGATGATAAATGGCCTGAGTTTGGTAATGAGCCGAGAAACTTGAGATTGGCTCTTTCATCTGATGGATTCAATCCCCACAGTTCTCTAAGTAGCAGATATAGTTGTTGGCCGGTTATCTTAGTTACATATAATCTCCCTCCATGGCTGTGCATGAAACGAAAGTTCATGATGTTAACCTTATTGATTTCCGGTCCTAAACAACCCGGAAATGATATAGACGTCTACTTGGAGCCTTTGATTGATGATTTAAACTCTTTGTGGGATGGGATTAGAGGAGTGTATGATGCACATAATGGAGAATACTTTACACTCAGAGCTGCATTAATGTGGACAATTAATGATTTCCCTGCCTATGGAAACTTATCTGGTTGTGTTGTTAAAGGATATAAAGCTTGTCCAATATGCGGCGATGATACACCTAGTCACAGGTTGAAAAATGGCCACAAAATTTGTTACATTGGGCATAGAAAATGGTTACCAATCAATCATCCATATAGGAGGCAACGTGCAGCTTTTAATGGGAAATCTGAATATGGCATACCTCCCGAGCCATTAACCGGAGAAGAAGTGCTCATATGGTTGAAAGTGGTGACAAAGTTTGTTGGAAGAAGAAATCAATATTCTTTGATCTCGAGTATTGGAAATACCTTCCTGTGAGGCATGCCCTAGATGTTATGCACATTGAGAAGAATGTTTGCGATAGTATCATTGGTACATTGCTGGAGATCCCTGGAAAAAATAAAGATGGGATTGCTGCTCGATTAGATTTATTGAACATGGGGGTCAAAACTGATTTGCAACCCGAGTATGGAGAAAGACGTACTCGTTTGCCTCCTGGGCCTTGGAATTTGTCAAGAGCAGAGAAGAGAGAGGTTTGCAATTCTTTCTATGGTATGAAGGTCCCTGAAGGTTATTCTTCAAATATTAAAAATCTTGTATCTTTACAAGATTCAAGACTTTTTGGCCTTAAATCACATGATTGTCATACCTTAATGCAACAATTGCTCCCTGTGGCAATTCGTTCTGTTTTGGAGAAGCCTGCAAGGTATGCAATAACTCGTTTGTGCTTCTTCTTCAATGCTATATGTGCAAAGACTGTTGATGTTTCCAAGCTAGATAAGTTAGAAGAAGATGTAGTAGTTACTCTGTGTTTGCTTGAGAAGTACTTTCCCCCTTCATTCTTTGATATCATGGTTCATCTAGTAGTACATCTTGTCAGAGAAGTTCGTCTATGTGGGCCAGTATATTTTAGGTGGATGTATCCGTTTGAAAGATATATGAAAGTGTTGAAGGGGTATGTTCAGAATCGTACTCGTCCCGAAGGTTGCATTGCTGAGCGGTATATAGCTGAAGAAGCGGTAGAGTTTTGTACTCAGCATTTATCTAATGTTAGTACAGTTGGAGTGCCTTCAAGCCAAAAGATGGGACTTTCAAAGCCATTATCAGGTTGCACAGTGAGCGTAGTTGATCAGGACCTGTTGAATCAAGCACATCTATATGTCTTGGAGAATACGGAGGAAGTCCTACCTTATATCGAGTACGTATGAGTTTTATTCTTTAAGTTTCCATTTTAAATTATTTCTTATGTTTATCTTCTATATTTGGGACCGTAATGCTTGAATTTTTCGTGTCATGTAGGCAACATATGATCCACATCAAGACTGCTTATCCAAAATTTAGAAAGAGAACAAAGTGGCTGCAGGATAAGCACAATAGCACTTTCATTCAATGGCTACGCTTCAAGGTATATGTTGTTGAATAACATATTTCTCTTTTAATTTTCTTCTTATTTATATGTTAGATTGAATTAAGATTTGATTAATTTGCAGGTTCAAAGTGAACTTGAGGAAGACAATAATGGCGTATCAGAAAATTTAAGGTGGCTAGCAGCTGGTCCAAACATGTCAGTGCCATTATATAGGAGCTATCTTATTAAAAGTATTAAATTCAATATCAAGGCACAAGATGATGTGCGGACAACTCAAAATAGTGGAGTTTATTTACTTGCACATACCATGCAAGTTGCTAGTGCCAAGGATAAAAACCCAATTCTCTCAAATATGGGTTTCTATGGTGTCATTCAAGAAATTTGGGACCTTGACTACCAAAAGTTTACAATCCCAGTCTTTAGGTGTGATTGGATAGATAGTTCTGGTCTTGTAGTCGACGAACTTGGATTTACCCTTGTAGATTTGAGTAAAATTGGACATAGGAATGACCAATTTGTTTTGGCTTCTCAAGTCAAACAAATATTTTTTGTTGACGACCCGATGCATCGTGGTTGGTCGGTAGTGTTATCAATGCCTAATAGAGAATATAATGATGTTATTGGTGATGAAGTCTTAGGTGATGTGATAATTGAGTGTGAGCCATTTACTAGAGGGATGCCAAATGCTGACACATTTGATGAACTGGTGGGTGAGTTAGGTGGTCAAAATATTCGAGATGGGTGTGAAGATATATGGATTGAATGATGCTTATGTAATTGGCAGTGTATGACATTAATTTTGTAATATATTGTAATGTGATTTCTTCACTTTCTACGTTCAAATAAAACACGACGTTATTGTGAACCAGTTATTCAACATATTTACCGACGTCTTAAAGCAACGTAATAATGAAGAACCACGACGCTATTGTGAAGCAATTATTCAGGATATCACGTCGGGGAAGGATTAAGAACCGCCATGTAATTCTAAATAACACGACTCCAATCCCATAATACCGACGTCTAAAAAACGAGATATATAATCTGAACGTTAAAAAATACGACGTCATCATACATTTAACACGTCGCAAGTTCTTTTATAAACGAAGAGGAACGAAATGAATTCCGACGGTAATTCATTATAACCGCCGTCTAATATCAATTAAACGACGTTATTTGTAATACGGCTCTCATCATAATCAACGCCGTCTATATGTTCTGTAATACGGCTCTCATTTATTTGGAACCGACGTTGTTTAGAAGTTCAACGTCGTCTATATTTATAAGTGCGTCGTGAGTAATGAATACATATAAATACAACGTCGACTATATAAATGCCACCGACGTTGTTCCGAATTTCAACGTCAACTATATACATACATACGTCGTAAATAATGAAACTGACAACTATTTCCACGTCATCTTTTTTAGAAAAATCGAAGTGGAAAATTTATTTCACGACGGTTGTTTGTAAATAAGAGACGTAGTAGATTTCAATAACGTCGTCTTCTCATGTATTTAAAGACGTCATATTTGTTCTTGTCGTAAAAATTGTATTTAACGGCGTAGTGTTTTAGTTGTTGTCGTTGTATGTCTATCTTGCGGCTTTGTTCTTTTAATATGTGTCATATTTTTCCCTTTTAACGACGGTGATTTGTTTGAGTTGGTCGTCTATTCTCATCCTCGACTATTTTTTAGAACTTTAGCAGACTAAACACGTCTGTTTTTATTTGTTTTCGACGTTGTTTTATTTAACAACGTCTAATATTTATCGTCGTTGTTTGTTTCTGAAAATAGGACGTATAAATTTTGTAATACGACTCTCATATATTTGTAACCGACATTGTTTCGTTGTTCAACGTCTACTCTATAAATACATACGTCGTAAATAATGACACTGACAACTATTTCCACGTCATCTTTTATAGAAAAATCGAAGTGGAAAATTTATTTTACGACGGTTGTTTTTATATAGGCGACGTAGTAGGTATCAATAACGTCGTCTTCTAATGTATTTAAAGACGTCATATTTTTTATTGTCGTGAAAATGATATTTAACGGCGTCTTGTTTTAATTTTCGTCGTTGTATGTCTATCTTGCGGCCTTGTTCTGTTAATATGTGTCATATTTTGCCTTTTTAACGACGGTTTTTTTAGAGAGTTGGTCGTCTATTCTCATCCTCGACTGCTTTTTTAGATCTTTTTGCAGTACAAAGACGTCGTTTTGTATTTGTTGATGACGTTGTATATTTTAACAACGACGGTGATTTAGCGTCGTGGTTTATGAGGGAAAAGATGACGGTGGATTCCACGACCATTGAAAAACCGAATACACGACGGTGATTTACCGTCGTCTTTTTTCTTTTTTGTAGTAGTGAATGGTTGGTATATTGCATGCTTCTAGAGATTGGATTTCACTCAAAACCCACCAAATGACTCCTCCCACCATATTATGATGTTCCCCATATCTGATACAGATTGTTCTATGAAATTGCACAATTCAGGTTCGTATGTAGGTCGTTCTCAAATGAAGTGGTTGGTGTTTTGCATAGTTATAGAGATTGGATTTCAATCAAAACCCACCAAATGACTCTTCCCGCCATATTATGATGTTCCCCAAGTTTTGGACTCAATCTGATATCGACTGGTCCATGAAATTGGACAATTCAGGTTCGTACGAAGTTCGTTCTGAAATGAAGTGGTTGGTGTATTGTGTAGTTTTAGCCACTGGATTTCACTCAAAACTCACCACATGACTCCTCCCACGATATTGTGATATTCCCCAAGTTTGGGACTCAATCCGATATCAATTGGTCCATGAAATCCGACAATTCAAGTACGTACGAAATTCGTTTTGAAATTGAGTGGTTGGTGTTTTGCATAGTTTTGGCCATTGGATTTCACTCAAAACTAACCAAATGACTCCTCCCACAACATTATGATGTTCCCGAAGTTTTGGACTCTTTTCGATATCGATTGATCCCTGAAATTGGATCATTCAGGTTCGTACGAAGTTTATTCAGAAATGGAGTGGTTGGCGTATTGCATAGTTCTGGAGATTAGATTTCGTTCACAACCCACCAAATGACTCCTCCCACCATATTAAGATGTTCTCCAAGTTTTGGGCTCAATCCGATATCGATTGGTCCAAGAAATTGCATTATTCATGTTCGTACGAAGTTCGTTTTCTAGTGGAGTGGTTGGTGTACTACATAGTTTTAGCTATTGGATTTCACTCGAAACTTACCAAATGACTCCTCCCACAACATGATCATGTTCCCCAAGTTTTGGACTTAATCCGATATCGATTGGTCCATGAAATTGGACAATTCAGGTTTGTACGAAGTTCGTTCTGACGTGGACTTGTTTGTGTATTGCATAGTTCTAGAGATTGGATTTCACTCAAAACAAACCAAATGACTCCTCCCACCATATTATGATGTTCCCCAAATTTTGGCCTCAATCCTATATCGATTGGTGCTTGAAATCCGACAATTCAGGTTCGTACGAAGTTCGTTCTAAAATTGAGTGGTTAGTGTATTGCATAGTTTTGGCCACTGGATTTCACTCAAAACTCACCAAATGACTCCTCCCACAACATTACGATGTTCCCCAAGTTTTGAACTCAATCAGATATTGATTGGTCCACGAAATCAGACACTTCAGGTTCGTACGAAGTTCGTTATAAAATGGAGTGGTTGGTGTATTGTACAGTTTTAGCCGTTGGATTTCACTCAAAACTCACCAAATGACTCCCCCCACAACATTGTGATGTTCCCCAAGTTTTGAACTCAATTAGATATCGATTGGTCCACGAAATTGGGCAGTTCATGTTCGGACAAAGTTCGTTTTGAAATGGAGTGGTTGATGTATTGAATAGTTCTAGAAATTGGATTTCCCTCAAAACTCACCAAATGACCCTTCCAACCATATTATGATGTTCCCCAAGTTTTGGGCTCTATCCGATATCGAGTGGTCCAAGTAATTGGACTATTCATGTTCTTACGAAGTTTGTTCCCTAATGGAGTGGTTGGTGTATTCCATAGTTTTAGCAATTGGATTTCACTCAAAACTCACCAAATGACACCTCCCACAACATTATGTTGTTCCCCAAGTTTTGGACTCAATCCGATATCGATTGGTCCAGGAAATTGGACAATTCAGGTTCGTACGAAGTTCATTCTGAAATAGAGTGGTTGTGTATTGCATAGTTTAAGCCATTGGATTTCACTCAAAATTCACCAAATGACTCTTCCGGCGATATTATGATGTTCCCCAAGGTTTGGACTTAATCCGATGTCGATTGGTCCATTAAATTGGACAATGCAGGTTCGTATGGAGTTCATTCTGGAATGGAGTGGTTGGTGTATTGCATAGCTCTTGAGATAGGATTTCACTCTAAACCCACCAAATAACTCCTCCCACCATATTATGATGTTCCCCAAGTTTTGAACTCAATCTGATATCGATTGGTCCATGAAATTTGACAATTCAGGTTCGTACGAAGTTCGTTTTGAAATGTACTGATTGGTGTATTGCATAGTTCTAGGGATTTGATTTCAATCAAAACCCCCCAAATGACTCCTCCCACCATATTATGAAGTTCCCCAAGGTTTGGACTCAATCTGATATCGTTTGTTCCATGAAATCTGACAATTAAAGTTCATACAAAATTAGTTCTGAAATGGAGTGGTTGGTGTATTGCATAGTTTTGGCCATTGGATTTCACCCAAAACTCACCAAATGACTCCTCCCACCATATTATGATGTTCCCTAAGTTTTGGGCTCAATCCAAAATCGATTGTTCCAATAAATTGGACTATTCATATTCTTACGAAGTTCGTTCGCTAATGGAGTGGTTGATGTATTGCATAGTTTTATCAATTGGATTTCACTCAACACTCACCAAATGACTCCTCCCAACGTATTATGATGTTGCCCAAGGTCTAGGCTCAATCCGATATCGATTGGTCTAAGAAATTGGACTATTCAAGTTCGAACGAAGTTCGTTCTCTAATGGAGTGGTTCGTCTATTGCATAGTTCTAGAGATTGGATTTCACTCAAAACCCAGCCAATGACTCCTCCCACCATATTATGAAGTTCCCCAAGGTTTGGACTTAATCTGATATCGTTTGTTCCATGAAATCGGACAATTCAAGTTTGTACAAAATTAGTTCTGAAATGGAGTGGTTTGTGTATTGAATAGTTTTGGCCATTGGATTTCACTCAAAATTCACCAAATGACTCCTTCCACCATATTATGATGTTGCGCAAGGTTTCGGCTCAATCCGATATCGATTCGTCTAAGAAATTAGACTATTCATGTTCGTACGAAGTTCATTCTCTAATGGAGTGCCTGGTCTATTGCATAGTTCTAGAGATTGGATTTCACTCAAAACTCACCAAATGACTCTTCCCACCATATTATGATGTTGCCCAAGGTTTGGGCTCAATCCGATATCGATTGGTCTAAGAAATCGGACTATGCAAGTTCGTACGAAGTTCGTTCTCTAATAGAATGGTTGGTCTATTGCATAGTTCTGGAGATTGGATTTCACTCAAAACCCACCCAATGACTCCTCCCATCATATTATGATGTTCCCCAAGTTTAGGACACAATCCGATATCGATTAGTGCATGAAATTGGACAATAAAGGATCGTACGAAGTTCGTTCTGAAACGGGATGGTTGGTGTATTGCATAGCTCTTGAGATTGGATTTCACTCTAAACCCACCGAATAACTCCTCCCACCATATTGTGATGTTCCCCAAGTTTTGAACTCAATCTGATATTGATTGGCCCCTGAAATTGGACAATTTAGGTACGTACCAAGTTCGTTCTGAAATGGACTGGTTGGTGTATTAAATAGTTCTAGTGATTGGATTTCACTAAAAAAAACCCAAAAATGACTCCTCCCACTATATTATGAAGTTCCCTAAGGTTTGGAGTCAATCTAATGTTGTTTGTTCCATGAAATTGGACAATTCAACTTCATACAAAATTAGTTCTGAAATGGAGTGGTTGGTGTATTGCACAGTTTTGGCCGTTGGATTTCACTCAAAACTCACCAAATGACTCCTCCCACAATATTATGATCTTCCCCAAGTTTTGGGCTCAATCCAATATCAATTGGTCCAAGAAATTGGACTATTCACGTTCATACGAAGTTCGTTCTCTAATGGAGTGGTTGATGTATTCCATAGTTTTATCAATTGGATTTCACTCAACTCACCAAATGACTCCTCCCACCATATTATGTTGTTGCCCAAGGTTTGGGCGCAATCCGATATCGATTGGTCCAAGAAATTGGACTATTCATCTTCGTACGAAGTTCGTTCTCTGATGGAGTGGTTGATGTATTGCATAGTTTTATCAATTGGATTTCATTCAAAATTTACCAAATGACTCCTCCCACAACATTATGATGTTCCCCAAGTTTTGGACACAATCCGATTTCGATTGCTCCATGAAATTGGACAATTGAGGTTCGTACGAAGTTCGTTCTAAAATAGGGTGGTTGGTGTATTACATAGTTTAGCCATTGGATTTCACTCAAAATTCACCAAATGACTCCTCCCACGATATTATGATGTTCCCCAAATTTTGGGCTCTATGCGATATCGGTTGGTCGAAGAAATTGCACTATTCATGTTCGTACGAAGTTCAATCTCTAATGGAGTGGTTCGGTGTATTGCATAATTTTAGCAATTGGATTTCAATCAAAACCCACCAAATACCTCCTCCCACAATATTATGATGTTCCTCAAGTTCTGGACTCAATCCAATTGCATTTCACTCAAAAATCACCAAATGACTCCTCCCACAACGTTATGACGTTCCCCAAGTTTTGGACTCAGTCAAATATTGATTGGTCCATGAAATTGGACAATTCAGATTCATACAAAGTTCATTCTGAAATGGAGTGGTTAGTGTATTGCATAGCTCTTGAGATTGGATTTCACTCAAAACATCCCAAAGGACTCCTCCCACCATATTATGTTGTTCCCCAAGGTTTGGACTCAATCTAATATTGTTTGTTCTATGAAATCGGACAATTCAAGTTCGTACAAAATTAGTTCTGAAATGGAGTGGTTGGTGTATTGCATAGTTTTGGCCATTGGATTTCACTCAAAATTTACCTAATCACTCCTCCCACGATATTATGATGTTCCCCAAGTTTTGGGCTCTATCCGATATCGATTTGTCCAAGAAATTGCACTATTCGCGTTTGCACGAAGTTTGTTCTCTAATGGAGTAGTTGGTGTATTACATAGTTTTAGCAATTGGATTTCAATCAAAGCTCACCAAATGACTCCTCCCACAACATTATGATGTTCCCCAAGTTTTGGACACAATCCGATTTCGATTGGTCTATGAAATTGGACAGTTGAGGTTCGTACGAAGTTCGTTCTAAAATAAGGTGATTGGTGTATTGCATAGTTTAGCCATTGGATTTCACTCAAAATTCACCAAATGACTCCTCCCACGATATTATGATGTTCCCCAAGTTTTGGGCTCTATGCGATATCGGTTGGTCGAAGAAATTGCACTATTCATGTTCGTACGAAATTCATTCTCTAATGGAGCGGTCGGTGTATAGCATAGTTTTAGTAATTGGATTTCAATCAAAACTCACCAAATGACTCCTTCCACAATATTATGATGTTCCTCAAGTTCTGGAATCAATCCAATTGCATTTCACTCAAAAATCACCAAATGACTCCTCCCACAACGTTATGACGTTCTCCAAGTTTTGGACTCAGTCAAATATTCATTGGTCCATGAAATTGGACAATTCAGGTTCATAAAAAGTTCGTTCTGAAATGGAGTGGTTAGTGTATTGCATAGCTCTTGAGATTGGATTTCACTCTAAAGCCACCAAATGACTCCTCCCACCCTATAATGATGTTCCCCAAGTTTTGAACTCAATCCGATATCAATTGGTCCATGAAATTGGACAATTCAGATACGTAAGAAGTTCGTTCTCTAATGGAGTGGTTGATGTATTGCATAGCTCTAGGTATTGGATTTCACTCAAAACCCACCAAATGACTACTCCCACCATATTATGATGTTCCCCATGGTTTGGGCACAATCCGATATCGATTGGTCCAAGAAATTGGACTATTCATCTTTGTACGAAGTTCATTCTCTGATGGAGTAGTTGATGTATTGCATAGTTTTATCAATTGGATTTCACTCAAAATTTACCAAATGACTCCTCCCACAACATTATGATGTTCCCCAACTTTTGGACACAATCCGATTTCGATTGGTCCATGAAATTGGACAATTGAGGTTCGTACAAAGTTCGTTCTGAAATAGGGTGGTTGGTGTATTGCATAGTTTAGCCATTGGATTTCACTCAAAATTCACCAAACGACTCCTCCCACGATATTATCATGTTCCCCAAGTTTTGGGCTCAATCTGATATCGAGTGGTCTAAGAAATTGGACTGCAAGTTCGTACGAAGTTCGTTCTCTAATGGAGTGGTTGGTCTATTGCGTAGTTCCAGAGATTGGATTTCACTCAAAACCCACCCAATGACTCCTCCCATCATATTATGATGTTCCCCAAGTTTTGGACACAATCCGGTATCGATTGGTCCATGAAATTGGACAATTCAGGATCGTACGAAGTTCATTCTGAAAAGGAGTGGTTGGTGTGTTGCATAGCTCTTGAGAATGGATTTCACTCTAAAGCCACCAAATGACTCCTCCCACCATATTATGATGTTCCCCAAGTTTTGAACTCAATCCGATATCGATTGGTCCATGAAATTGGATTTCACTCAAAACACCGCAAATGGCTCCTCCCACCATATCATGTTGTTCCCCAAGGGTTGGACTCAATCTTATATCGTTTGTTCCATGAAATCGGACAATTCAAGTTCGTACAAAATTAGTTCTGAAATGGAGTGGTTAGTGTATTGCATAGTTTAGCCATTGGATTTCACTCAAAATTCACCAAATAACTCCTCCCACGATATTATGATGTTCCCCAAGTTTTGGGCTCTATGCGATATCGATTGGTCGAAGAAATTGCACTATTCATATTCGTACGAAGTTCATTCTCTAATGGAGTGGTCGGTGTATTGCATAGTTTTAGCAATTGGATTTCAATCAAAACCCACCAAATACCTCCTCCCACTATATTATGATGTTCCCCAAGTTTTGAACTCAATCTGATAATGATTGGCCCTTGAAATTGGACAATTTAGGTTCGTATAAAGTTCGTTCTGAAATGGACGGGTTGGTGTATTGCATAGTTCTAAGGATTTGATTTCACTCAAAACACCCCAAAGGACTCCTCCCACCATATTATGTTGTTCCCCAAGGTTTGGACTCAATCTAATATCGTTTGTTCTATGAAATCGGATAATTCAAGTTCGTACAAAATTAGTTCTGAAATGGAGTGGTTGGTGTATTGCATAGTTTTGGCCATTGGATTTCACTCAAAATTTACCTAATCACTCCTCCCACAATATTATGATGTTCCCCAAGTTTTGGGCTCTATCCGATATCGATTTGTCCAAGAAATTGCACTATTCGCGTTTCCACGAAGTTTGTTCTCTAATGGAGTAGTTGGTGTATTACATAGTTTTAGCAATTGGATTTCAATCAAAGCTCACCAAATGACTCCTCCCACAACATTATGATGTTCCCCAAGTTTTGGACACAATCCGATTTCGATTGGTCCATGAAATTGGACAGTTGAGGTTCGTACGAAGTTCGTTCTAAAATAGGGTGATTGGTGTATTGCATAGTTTAGCCATTGGATTTCACTCAAAATTCACCAAATGACTCCTCCCACTATATTATGATGTTCCCCAAGTTTTGGGGTCTATGCGATATCGGTTGGTCGAAGAAATTGCACTATTCATGTTCGTACGAAGTTCATTCTCTAATAGAGTGGTTAGTGTATTGCATAGTTTTAGTAATTGGATTTCAATCAAAACTCACCAAATGACTCCTCCCACAATATTTTGATGTTCCTCAAGTTCTGGATTCAATCCAATTGCATTTCACTCAAAAATCACCAAATAACTCCTCCCACAACGTTATGACGTTCCCCAAGTTTTGGACTCAGTCAAATATTGATTGGTCCATGAAATTGGACAATTCAGGTTCATACAAAGTTCGTCCTGAAATGGAGTGGTTACTGTATTGCATAGCTCTTGAGATTGGATTTCACTCTAAGGCCACCAAATGACTCCTCCCACCCTATAATGATGTTCCCCAAGTTTTGAACTCAATCCGATATCAATTGGTCCATGAAATTGGACAATTCAGGTACATACGAAGTTCGTTTCGAAATGAAGTGGTTAGTGTATTGCATAGTTTTTGGTATTGAATTTCCCTCAAAACCCACCAAATGACTTCTCCCACCATATTATGATGTTCCCCAAGTTTTGGACTCAATCAGATACCGTTTGTTCCATGAAATCAGACAATTCAAGTTCGTCCAAAATTAGTTCCAAAATGCAGTATTAGATGTATTGCATAGTTCTGGTCATTCGATTTCACTCAAAACTCAGCAAACGACCACTCCCACCATATTATGATGTTCCTCAAGTTTTAGGCTCAATCCGATATCGATTGTTCCCAGAAATTGCACTATTCATGTTTGTATGAAGTTCGTTCTCCAATGGAGTGGTTGGTGTATTGCAAAGTTTTAGCCATGGGATTTCAGTCAAAACTGTCCGAACGACTCCTCCCACAAGATTATGATGTTCCTCAAGTTTTGGACTCAATCCGATAACGATTGGTCCCTGAAATTGGACAATTCAGGTTCGTACGAAGTTCGTTCTGAAATGGAGTGGTTGGTGTATTGCATAGCTCTTGAGATTGGATTTCACTCTAAAGCCACCAAATGAACCCTCCCACCATATTATGATGTTTCCCAAGTTTTGGACTCAATCCAACATCGATTGGTGCATGAAATCAGACAATTCAGGTTCATACAAAGTTAGTTATGAAATGGAGTGGTTGGTGTACTGCATAGTTTTGGTAATTGGATTTCACTCAAAACTCACAAAATGACTTTTCCTACAACAATATGATGTTCCCCAAATTTTGGGCTCAATCCGATATCGATTGGTCCAAAAAATTGTGCTATTCATGTTTGTACGAAGTTCGTTCTCTAATGGAGTGGTTGGTGTATTGCATAGTTTTAGCAATTGGATTTCAACCAAAACTCACCAAATGACTCCTCCCACAACGTTATGACGTTCCCCAAGTTTTGGACTCAGTCAAATATTGATTGGTCCATGAAATTGGACAATTCAGATTCATACAAAGTTCATTCTGAAATGGAGTGGTTAGTGTATTGCATAGCTCTTGAGATTGGATTTCACTCTAAACATCCCAAAGGACTCCTCCCACAATGTTATGCTATTCCCCAAGTTTTGGACTTAATCAGATATCGATTGGTCCATGAAATTGGACAATTCAGGTTCGTACGAAGTTTGTTCTGAAATGGAGTGGTTGTTGTATTGCATAGCTCTTGTGATTGGATTTCACTCTAAAGCCACGAAATGACACTTCCCACCATATTATGATGTTCTCCAAGTTTTGAACTCAATCCGATATCGATTGATCCAGGAAATTGAATAATTCAGGTACGTACGAAGTTCGTTTTGAAATGAAGTGGTTGGTGTATTGCATAGTTCTAGGTATTGCATTTCACTCAAAACCCACCAAATGACTCCGCCCACCATATTATCATGGTCCCAAAGTTTTGGACTCAATCAGATACCATTTATTCCATGAAATCAAACAATTCAAGGTCGTCCAAAATTAGTTCCAAAATGGAGTATTAGATGTATGGCATAGTTTTGGCCATTGGATTTCAATCAAATCTCACCAAACGACCGCTCCCACCATATTATGTTGTTCTCCAAGTTTTAGGCTCCGATATCGATTGGTCCAAGAAATTGAACTATTCATGCTCGTATGAAGTTTGTTCTCTAATGGAGTAGTTGGTGTATTGAATAGTTTTAGCCATTGGATTTCACTCAAAACTTACCAAATGACTCCTCCCATCATATTATAATGTTCCCCAAGTTTTAGCCATGGGATTTCAATCAAAACTCTCCGAATGACTCCTCCCACAACATTATGATGCTCCTCAAGTTTTGGACTTAATCCGATAATGATTGGTCCCTGAAATTGGACAATTCAGGTTCGTACGAAGTTCGTTTTGAAATGAAGTGGTTGGTGTATTGCATAGTTCTAGAGATTGGATTTTACTCAAAACCCACCAAATGAATTCTCCCACCATATTATGATGTTCCCCAAGTTTTGGACTCAATCCGATGTCGATTGGTGCATGAAATCGAACAATTCAGGTTCGTACAAAGTTAGTTATGAAATGGAGTGGTTGGTGTACTGCATAGTTTTGGCAATTGGATTTCACTCAAAACTCACCGAATGACTCCTCCTACAACATTATGATGTTCCCCAAGTTTTGGGCTCAATTCGATATCGATTGGTCCAAGAAATTGTACTATTCATGTTTGTACGAAGTTCGTTCTCTAATGGAGTGGTTGGTGTACTACATAGGTGTAGCTTTTGGATTTCACTCAAAACTCACCAAATGACTCCTCCCACAACATTATGGTGTTCCCCAAGTTTTGGACTCAATTCGATCTCGATTGGTCAAAGAAATTGGACTATTCAAGTTCGTAAGAATTTCGTTCTCTATTGGAGTAGCTGGTGTATTGCATAGTTTTAGCCATTGAATTTCACTCAAAACTCACCTAATGACTCCTCCAACAACATTATGATGTTCCCCCAGTTTTGGACTCAATCCAAGATCGATTGGTCCATGAAATTGGACAATTCAGGTTCGTACTTCGTTCTGAAATGGAGTGATTGGTGTATTGCATAATTCTAAGGATTAGACTTCACTCAAAATCGACCAAATGACTCCTCCCACCATATTATGATGTTCCCAAATTTTTGGACTCAATCTGATCTCGATTGGTCCATGAAATTGGACAATTCAGGTTCGTACTATATTCTTTCTGAAATGGAGTGGTTGGTGCCTTGCATAGTTCTAGAGACTGGATTTCACTTAAAACTCCCCAAATTACCCCTCCAACCATATTATGATGTTCCCCAAGTTTTGGACTCAATCAAATATCAATTGGTCCTTGAAATTGGTTGGTACGAAGTTCGTTCTGAACTGTATTGGTTGGTGTATTCAGTAATTTTAGCCATTGGATTTCACTCAAAACTCACCAAGTGACTCCTCCTACAACATTATGATGTTCCCAATACGAAATCGGTTGGTCCATGAAATCGGACAATTCAGGTTCATACGAAGTTCGTTCTGTAATGGAGTGGCTGGTGTATTGCATTGTTTTAGCCACTGGATTTCCCTCAAAACCCATCAAATAAGTCCTCCCACCATGTTAAGATGTTCCCCAAGTTTTTGACTGAATCCGATATCGATTAGTCCACGAAATTGGACAATTCAGGTTCGTATGAAATTCGTTCTGAAATGGAGTGGTAGGTGTTTTGCATAGTTTTAGCCACTCGATTTCACTCAAAAATCATAAAATGACTCCTCCCACAATGTTATGACGTTCTCCATGTATTGAACTCAGTCAGATATCGATTGATCCAGGAAATTGGGCAATTCAGGTTCGTACGAAGTTCGTTCTGAAATGTAGTGGTTGGTGTATTGCATAGTTCTAGAGATTGGATTTCACTCAAAACCAACCAAATGACTCCTCCCATCATATTATGATGTTCCCCAAGTTTTGGACTCAATCCGATATTGATTGGTCCATGAAATTGGACAATTCAGGTTTGTACGAACTTCGTTCTCAAATGAAGTGGTTGGTGTATTGCATAGTTTAGCCATTGGATTTCACTCAAAACTCACCAAATGACTCCTCCCACAATATTATGATGTTCCCAAGTTTTGGCCTCAATCCGATATCGATTGGTCCAAAAAATTGGACAATTCATGTTCGTACGATGGTCTTTTAGTGAAATGGAGTGGTTGTTGTATTGCATAGTTCTAGAGACTGGATTGCACTCAAAACCCACCACATGACTCCTCCCGCACCATTATGATGTTCCCCAAGTTTTGGACACAATCCGATCTCGATTGGTCCATGAAATTGGACAATTCATGTTCGTAAGAAGTTCATTCTGAAATGAAGTGGTTGGTGTATTGCATAGTTTCAGCCATTGGATTTCACTCAAACCTCACCAAATGAATCCGTCTACAACGTTATGATGTTCCCCGTGTTTTGGACTCAATCCTATATCGATTGGTCCATAAAATTAGACAATTCAGGTACGTACGAAGTTCATTTTCAAATGAAGTTGTTGGTGTATTGCATAATTCTAGGGATTGGATTTCACTCTAAACCCACCAAATGACTTCTCCCACAGTATGATGATATTCCTCAAGTTTTGGACTCAATCTGATATCGATTGGTCTATGAAATCAGACAATTCAAGTTTGTTCGAAATTCGTTCTGAAATGGAGTGGTAGGTGTTTTGCATAGTTTTAGCCATTCAATTTCACTCAAAAATCATAAAAAGATTTCTCCCACAACGTTATGACGTTCCCCATGTATTGAACTCAGTCAGTTATCGATTGGTCTAGGAAATTGGACAATTCAGGTTCGTACGAAGTTCGTTATAAAATGGAGTGGTTGGTGTATTGCATAGTTCTAGAGATTGGATTTTACTCAAAACCCACCAAATGACTCCTCCCATCATATTATGATGTTCCCCGAGTTTTAAACTCAATCCGATATTGATTGGTCCATGAAATTAGACAATTCAGGTTTGTACGAACTTCATTCTCAAATGAAGTGGTTGGTGTATTGCATAGTTTTAGCCATTGGATTTCACTCAAAACTCACCAAATTACTCCTCCCACAATATTATGATGTTCCCCAAGTTTTGGGCTCAATACGATATCGATTGGTCCAAAAAATTGGGCAATTCAGGTTCGTTCAATGTTCGATCTGAAATGGAGTGGTTGGTGTCTTGCATAGTTCTAGAGATTGTATTTCACTCAAAACCCAACAAACGACTCCTCCCACCATATTATCATGTTCCCCAAGTTTTGGGCTCAATCCGATATCGATTGGTCCAAGAAATTGGACAATCCAGGTTCGTACGATCTTCGTTCTGAAATGGAGTGGTTGTTGTATTGCATAGTTCTAGAGATCCGATATCGATTTTTCCAAGAAATTGGACAATTCAGGTTCGTACGACGTTCGTTCTGAAATGCAGTGGTTGGTTTATTACATAGTTTTAGCAATTGGATTTCACTCAAAACTCACCAAGTGACTCGTCCCCCAACATTATGATGTTCCCCAAATTTTGGACTCAATCCGATATCAATTGGTCCATGAAATTGGACAATTCTCGTTTGTACGAAGTTCGTTCTGAAATGGAGTGGTTGGTGTATTGAACAGTTTTGGAAGTTGGATCTCACTCAAAACTCACCAAGTGGCTCCTCCTACAACATTATGATGTTCCCCAAGTTTTGAAGTCAATCCGATATCGATTGGTCCATGAAATCGGACAATTAAAGTTCGTACGAAGTTCATTCTGTAATGGAGTGGTTGGTGTATTGCATTGTTTTAGCCATTGGATTTCTCTCAAAACTCACCAAATGACTCCTCCCACAAGATTATGATGTTCCCCAAGTTTTGGGCTTAATCCGATATGGATTGGTTCAAGAAATTTGACTACTCATGTTCGTACAAAGTTCATTCTCTAGTGGAGTGGTTGGTGTACTACATAGGTTTAGCTATTGGATTTCACTCAAAACACACCAAATTACTCTTCCCACCATATTATGATGTTCCCCAAGTTTTGGGCTCAATCCGATCTCGATTGGTCCATGAAATTGGACAATTCAGGTTCGTACGATGTTCTTTTAGTGAAATGGAGTGGTTGGTGTATTGCATAGTTTTGCCCATTGGATTTCGCTCAAAACTCACCAAATTACTCCTCCCACCAAATTATGATGTTCCCCAAGTTTTGGGCTCAATCCGGTATCGATTGGTCAAAGAAATTGGACTATTCATGTTCGTAAGAATTTCGTTCTCTAATGGAGTGGTTGTGGTATTGAGTTGTTTTAGCCATTGGATTTCACTCAAAACTCACCAAATCACCCATCCCCCAACATTATGATGTTCCCCAAGTTTTGGACTCAATCGGATATCGACTGGTCCATGAAATCAGACAATTCAAGTTCGTACTTCGTTCTGAAATGGAGTGGTTGGTGTATTGCATAGTTCTAAGTATTGGATTTCACTCAAAACTTACCAAATGACTCCTCCTACCATATTATAAAGTTCCCCAAGTCTTGGACTCAATCTGTTCTCGATTGGCCCACGAAATTAGACAATTCAGGTTCGTACTATGTTCTTTCTGAAATAGAGTGGTTGGTGCGTTGCATAGTTCTAGGGACTGGATTTCACTCAAAACTTACCAAATGACTCCTCCCACAACATTATGATGTTCCCTAAGTTTTGGACTCAATCTGATATCAATTGGTCCATGAAATCGGACAATTCAAGTTTGTTCAAAATTCATTCTGAAATGGAGTGCTTGGTGTTTTGCATAGTTTTAGCCAATCGATTTCACTCAAAAATCATAAAATAACTCCTCCCACAACGTTATGACGTTCCCCAAGTTTTGGACTCAGTCAGATATCGATAGTTCCTTGAAATTGGACAATTCAGGTTCGTACTTCGTCCTGAATTGGAGTGGTTGGTGTATTGCACAGTTCTGAGGATTGGATTTCACTCAAAACCGACCAAATGACTCCTCCCACCATATTATGAAGTTCCCCAAGTTTTGGACTCAATTTGTTCTCGATTGGTGCATGAAATTGGACAATTCAGGTTCGTACTATGTTCTTTCTTAAATGGAGTGGTTGGTGCATTGCATAGTTCTAGAGACTAAATTTCACTCAAAACTTACCAAATGACTCCTCGCACAACATTATGACGTTCCCTAAGTTTTGGACTCAATCTGATATCGATTGGTCCATGAAATCGGACAATTCAAGTTTGTTCAAAATTCGTTCTAAAATGGAGTGGTTCGCATTTTCCATAGTTTTAGCGATTCGATTTCACTCAAAAATCATAAAATGACTCCTTCCACAACGTTATGACATTTCCCAAGTTTTAGACTCAGTCAGATATCGACAGGTCCATGAAATTGGACAATTCAGGTTCGTACCTCGTTATGAAATGGAGTGGTTGGTGTATTGCATACTCATAAGGATTGGATTTCACTCAAAACAAACCAAATGACTCCTCCCACCATATTATGAAGTTCCCCAAGTTTTGGACACAATCTGTTCTCAATTGGTCCATGAAATTGGACAATTTATGTTCGTACTATGTTCCTTCTAAAATAGAGTGGTTGGTGTATTGCATAGTTTTAGCCATTGGATTTCACCAAAAAATCACCGAATCACTCCTCTCACAACGTTATGATGTTCCCCAAGTTTTGGAGTCAATCAGATATCGATTGGTCCATGAAATTGGACAATTTAGGTGCGTATGAAATTCGTTCTAAAATGGAGTGGTTGGAGTATTGCATAGTTCTAGATATTGGATTTCACTCAAAACTCACCAAACGTTCCTCCTACAATAATATGATGTTCCCCAAGTTATGGGATCAATCCGATATCGATTGGCCCAAAAAATTCGACAATTTAGGTTCGTACGATGTTTGTTCTAAAAGGAAGCGGTTGGTGTATTGCATAGTTCTAGAGATTGGATTTCACCCAAAACCCAACAAATGACTACTCCCACCATATAATGGTGTTCCCCAAGTTTTGGGCTCAATCCGATATCGATTGGTCTAAGAAATTGGACAATTCAGGTTCATACAATCTTCATTCTGAAATGGAGTGGTTGTTGTATTGCATAGTTCTAGAGATTGGATTTCACTCAAAACTCACCAAATGACTCCTCTCACCATATTATGATGTTTCCCAAGTTTTGGGCTCAATCCGATATCGATTGGTCTAAGAAATTGGACAATTCAGGCTCGTACGATGTTCTTTCTGAAATGGATAGGTTGGTGTATTACATAGTTTTAGCTATCGGATTTCACTCAAAACTAACCAAATGACTCCTCCCACAACATTATGATGTTCCCCAAGTTTTGGACTCAATCCGATATCGATTGGGCCATGAAATTGGACAACTCACGTTCGTACGAAGTTCGTTCTGAAAGGGAGTGGTTGGTGTTTTGCACAGTTTTGGCCATTAGATTTCACTTAAAACTCACCAAGTGACTCCTCCTACAACATTATGATGTTCCCCAAGTTTTGAAGTCAATCCAATATCGATTGATCCGTGAAATCGGACAATTAAATTCGTACGAAGTTCGTTCTGTAATAGAGTGGTTAGTGTATTGCATTGTTTTAGCCATTGGATTTCTCTCAAAACTCACCAAATGACTCCTCCCGCAACATTGTGATGTTCCCCAAGTTTTGGGCTCAATCCGATATGGATTGGTCCAAGAAATTTGACTATTCATGTTTGTACGAAGTTCGTTCTCTAGTGGAGTGGTTGGTGTACTACATAGGTTTAGCTACTGGATCACTCAAAACACACCAAATGACTCCTCCCACAATATTATAATATTCCCGAAGTTTTGGACTCAATCCGATCTCGATTGGTCCATGAAATTGGACAATTCAGGTTCGTACGATGTTCTTTTAGTGAAATGCAGTGGTTGGTGTATTGCATAGTTTTGGCCATTGGATTTCACTCAAAACTCACCAAATTACTCCTCCCGCCATATTATGATGTTCCCTAAGTTTTGGGCTCAATCCGATATCGATTGGTCAAAGAAATTGGACTATTAATGTTCGTAAGAATTTTGTTCTCTAATGGAGTGGTTGTTGTATTGCATAGTTTTAGCCATTGGATTTCACTCAAAACTCACCAAATCACTCCTCCCACAAGATTATGATGTTCCCCAAGTTTTGGACTCAATCTGGTATCGATTGGTCCTTGAAATTGGACACTTCAAGTTCGTACTTCGTTCTGAAATGGAGTGGTTGGTGTATTGCATAGTTCTAAGGATTGGATTTCACTCAAAACAGACCAAATGACTCCTCCTACCATATTATGAAGTTCCCCAAGTTTTGGACTCAATCTGGTATCGATTGGTCCATGAAATTGGACAATTCAGGTTGGTACGAAGTTCGTTTTGAAATGGAGTGGTTGGTGCATTGCGTAGTTCTAGAGATTGGATTTCACTCAAAACCCAACCAATGACTCCTCCCACCATATTATGATGTCCCCCAAGTTTTGGGTCAATCCGATATCGATTGGTCCAAGAAAGTGGACAATTCAGGTTGTACGATCTTCATTCTGAAATGGAGTGGTTGTTGTATTGCACAGGTTTAGCTATTGGATTTCACTCAAAACTCACCAAATGACTCCTCCCACAACACTATGATGTTCCCCAAGTTTTGAACTCAATTCGATCTCGATTGGTCCATGAAATTGGACAATTCAGGTTCGTACGATGTTCTTTTAGTGAAATGGAGTGGTTGGTGTATTGCATAGTTTTGGCCATTGGATTTCACTTAAAACTCACCAAATTACTCCTCCCACCAAATTATGATGTTCCCCAAGTTTTGGGCTCAATCCGATATCGATTGGTCAAAGAAATTGGACTATTCGTGTTCGTAAGAATTTCATTCTCTAATGGAGTGGTTGGTGTATTGCATAGTTTTCGCCATTGGATTTCACTCAAAACTCATCAAATGACTCCTCCCACAACATTATGATGTTGCCCAAGTTTTGGACTCAATCCAATATCGACTGGTCCCAAAATTGGACAATTGAGGTTCGTACTATGTTCTTTCTGAAATGAAGTGCTTGGTGCATTACATAGTTTTGGCCATTGGATTTCACTCAAAACTCACCAAGTGACTCCTCCTACAACATTATGATGTTCCCCAAGTTTTCAACTCAATACGAAATCGATTGGTCCATGAAATCGGACAATTCAGGTTCGTACAAAGTTCATTCTGAAGTGGAGTGGTTGGTGTATTGCATAGTTCTAGAGATTTTATTTCACAACAAACCGACCAAATGACTCCTGCCACCATATTATGATGTTCACCAAGTTTTGGACTCAATCCGATGTCGATTGGTCCATGAAATCGTACAATTCAGGTTCGTACGAAGTTTTTTCTGAAATGGAGTGGTTGTTGTATTGCATAGTTTTGGCCTCTAGATTTCACTCACAGCTAAACAAGTGACTCCTCCTGCAACATTAAGATGTTCCCCAAGTTTTGAACTCAATCCGATGAAATAGGACAATTCAGGTTCGTATGAAGTTTGTTCTGAAATGGAGTGGTTGGCGCATCGCATAGTTTTGGCCATTGGATTTCACTCAAAACTCACCAAATGACTCCTCCACCATATTATGATGTTCCCCAAATTTTGGGCTCAATCCGATATCGATTGGTCAACGAAATCGGACTATTCATGTTCGTAAGAATTTCGTTCTCTAATGGAGTGATTGGTGTATTGCATAGTTTTAGCCATTGGATTTCACTCAAAACTCACCAAATGCAATCGCTAAAACTATGCAATACACTAACCGCTCCATTTGAGAACGAACTTCGTACGAACCTGAATTTTCAGATTTCATGGACCAATCGATATCGGATTGCGACCAAAAATTGCGGAACATCATGATATGGTGGCACTCCTATTTTGGGATGGCTTAAGATGAATCCATTTGCTAACACTATAGGAACAACCAGCCCAATCTTTCGGGATCGGACTATGAACCGTTCCGCAAATCGCGATGATGTGGGTCATCTATTTTCCTGATGAAGAAAAGTATTGGGGAGTCACTGATCATGATAGGATGAGCATTTGAATAGTTGATGATAAATATACATGG